>NC_056741.1:893048927-893148927 GCF_019279795.1 Protopterus annectens | reverse complement strand
GGGGGACAGGGTGACAGGTAGCAGATATAGGCCAATTTACTGGACATTCTGGACATATCTGTACAGTTGTGAGATATGATTCTGCATACAGCCTACTACCACTCCCAGGATTTGATCCATGGCTGTGTGTGCTAAAATACAACAGTTCACATCTCAATTTAGTGCTATTTGGATTATGTTGTCTGTCTTTTCACTGTTTTCTGTATAAGTCTCTCTCAGTTGTACTGTGTGACCTTGTGTGATTACAACAGTCACATACAGACATTGCTACACATTTTATTTATGTAGCACAGTGTGGGTAACAGTGCTTAATACAACAGTACTATTAAGAAATTGCAACTCTATATTACCATATGATACCAGAGTAAACACATGCAGTCCAGCAATTAGACCTTTATTGTCAGGCTATTATGCTTTTATTTACATACAACCTATATGAGACTGTACCTGCCACATTCTCTGGTGTATGCAGTACATGCCTTAAACAATACAGGTTTTATACAGGCAATTAACTTACTACTGTGTTTAGACTTATTTCCTATAACAGTACATGCAAGAGCATTACTAACCTCCTTCGCATCGCAACTACTGCAATCTACAGGCATGGGCTTCCTGGTTCACAGCCCACTCAACTGCCACTGTGAAAGACATAAGAGGAATATTTAGCCACACCTATCCATAATATACATGAACTGGCAATTATTAAACAGGTAGTGGCCTGATACTTACACATGGCTAGCACATCCCCCATCCTCCTAGCCTCTTGGATTCACTGATGCAACAGATCCCCCTTTCAACACTTCAGGTCAGCATGGTGAAGCCTGACCTGCTCACCAGTTTGGGGTATGCCAGTGGCGCTGGTGAGAGCACGAGAGAGATGATCCCAGGCTTCCTCTTTGTATTGGTAACCCTGGTACTGGCCCTGCAGCAGTCTCTGGTCATGTTCTTTCACAAGGAGTCCTGCCATGACTCTGGACTCCTGGATGCCCCAGAGCTGTGCGTGAAAGTGCCCACCCTCTCCCATACCAGTCATCATAGTGCCTACAGGAGGAAGCCACAACCAGTTATGAGATGTATTCCCGCCTATTGGGTTTAAATACGGCCAATTTCTGGCAGTTTGCTGTGATTGGCCAGTTTTGAAAATGAGAAACTATGGGGAAACATGCTTGCCTGAGGTTGGCATTGCTTAAAGGGGTATACCAATGGGTAAAGGAGTTAGCTGGCCTACACATTGCTTACGCCTAGTAAGCTGGGCTGAGCAATGCTTAGTGTTGCTTAATTTTTAATTTGCTTTTTGGCATTGATTTATTATTCATTACATGTTATATATGTGTTTGGTATCCATGATTCATGTGTATGTACACTGTATGGGGTCCTCGTGTTTATTAGGGGATTTCAACACTTTATTACAATGACACCTCACATCTGGGCTTAATGCAGTACTCCAGTTCACATATTTATATTATGTAGTAGGTTATACAACATAAAACTGTATATCGATTCCTTTGACATGTTCAGTTTTATTTTCCTATAGTGAGGATCTGTCTGGTGATAGCTCAATCCTATGTACTGCTGTGATAGCTTAGTGGTTAACTACTGTGACTACAATGTACAGGGTCCTGGGTTCAAGATTGCAAAGGCTGGCCAGAACAGTGGCTGTTGCATACAGAGTGATTAAGGCACTTTTAAGCAATTGTAAGCGGGTTTGCGCAACGGTAAACATTAACCTCTGGTTAAATATGCTTACAGAGAGTTAGCTTTAATATTGCTTAACCTGTGTGTGCATTGATTACCCCCACACAAACGGGCTTAAACCCGCTTACCACTGCTTAAGTATGCTTATTCTTGCTTAATAGTGCTTACTCCCACTTTCCACCACACTATTTTAGACATTAATGTAAAATGTTTTTTTGGAAGGTGGTGGATTTGGGAACTCTATGGATTTATCATTCATTACATGTTGTACCATCGATTTGTATCCCTGATTCATTTGTACATATACTGTATGGGGCACTTGTGATTATCTGTGGATTTTACAACATTATGACAATGACACCTCACATCTGCATTCAATGCAGTACTCCATTTCACAAAAATATGTTATTTAGTAGGTTATGCAACAAAAAATATTGTTCATAAAGTGATTTGACATGGAAAATGGAATGTAATGGTGTGGGACTCGAACCAGAAATGACTGTTCACAAGGCAAATGCTCTGCCCACTACACTATTGCAGTACTGCTTCATTTGCATATATCTTGATTGTTATCCTAGTGTGTTATTTAAGCTGCAATAAACATAGTTAAGCAATGGGCAAACCTGCACAACTACAGTTAAATTTTATCTGTTTTATTAAAAAAAGAAGCTTGTTTATATTTTATATATTAACTATTGCTCTTATAAACTTGGGGGGATGTTGCTGGGGGTATGCGAACACCTATGAGCGGTCTCACTCATTCTTATTCCTAAACTGCTGTTCTTGATTGCAGGAGCATGTATATTCTGTGAGTTCTGCTCTCAGACACACCCCCTGCACTCGTACATGCTCCATGTCCATTTAGGAGCTCAGGCAGCATGCATTCATTAATATGCCTGGCCCACTGCCATCCTGCTCCTAAACATCCGCATCCGTGCAGGACTAAGCTAGTCCTGTACAGAAATGTAGTGAATCCGGGGGCTAGTCTTCTCAATTCTGATAATACATTATGCAAATAACCTTTTTCATTGTTTTTCCACAAAAATAAAGTAAAGTTATGGGTCTCTATGACTCTGCATCTGTCCGGTTCCCCTATCCCTTAAATATAGGTTGAACAAGTGCATGTCTCCAATCTTAAGTTAAGGGTCTCTGTGACTCTGGGTTTGTTCGGTTACCCTGTCCTTAAATATGCATTGAGCCAGGGCATGTCTTCAATCTTAAGTTATGGATGTCTGTGATGCTGGGTTTGTCCTGTTCCCTGTCCCTTCAATATGCATTGAACAAGTGCATGTCTCCAATCTTACGTTATGGGTGTCTGCAACTCTGGGTTTCTCCTATTTCTCTCTCCCTTAAACATCAGTTGAATAAGTGCACATCTTCAATCTTAAGTTATGAGTCTCTGTGACTCTGGGTTTGTGCTGTTCAACTGTCCCTTAAATATGGGTTGCACATGTGCACGTTTCCAATCTTAAGTTATGGGTATCTGTGACTCTGGATCTGTCCTGGTCCCCTATCCCTTAAATATGGGTTGCACACATGCATATCTCCAATCTTGAAGAATCTCCTCATACTTTAATAACTTGATGAATAACAAATATGATAATACTGTAATTTCATGTCAAAGTGTTCTCAGGTCATCATTTCTGATTCTATATCATCCCTGTACTTTGTGTCCAATGTGCATATTTATTTTTCAATGTAATTTTATTTAATTTCAGCATCAAAGTTAATGGGTTATTATTAGCAAAATTTCTCACCACCTTTGTGCAACCAAAACTGTTCTGAATAACATTTTGTAAATGTATTTAATGTATTTATTTGGTGTGTTGGAGAATATATTTTACATTCTACACAATTTGTTAGTTTGTAGGTTTTCAGTCCTGTCCCATTGTGTGTGTGTGTGTGTGTGTGTGTGTGTGTGTCTATGTGTGTATATATATATATATATATATATATATATATATATATGTATATAGATATATATATATATATATGTGTGTAGAGAGAGAGAGATGGACATACTGTAGATGTATATAATTTGCTATTACAGGTTCATAGGATGATACTAGGCTATTGGCCCAGAGGCATTTATAATTCTAGCTAAGAATTTCACCCATGTTCTCTCAAAGTCAACACCTGTTTCCCCTGTCCAGCAGGAACACAGTTGGGATCCCAGGGGTATATTTTCTGTTTACCATCCAGTCATCCAGGTTGCTTTTAAAGAGGGCTAGAGAGGTACTCTGCTTAACATTGAGTGGGAGTCTTTTCCACAGATGGGGGGGTCTTTGGGACACAAATCTATCCTGCCAACAAGTTCTATTAATGTTACAGACCAGGTTAAGGCCTTGCTTTTGGGTTGCATGAGTGGAGTTTGTCTTATGGGTATGCAGGAACTCCGTCAAGGCTGGGTCTGAAATGGCCTTGTATACCAGACACAGGTAATCTCTGAGCAGTCTGTGTGAGACTGAGTAGAGGGACAGGGGTTTTAGCCTATCTGTATAGGATAGGTGTTTGAGACCCTGGATTTTCCTGGTCAGGAACCTCTGTTGTTTCTCAAACTGCTGCATGTGCTTGTCAAGGTACATGCCAAAGGGGGCATTGTACTCGATAATGGGTCTGATAAGTGAGGAGTAAAGGGATGTTTTGACCAACTTGTTCCTGGATGAAACACCCTTATTTATGAGGTGAGCCATATAGAAAGTCTTCTGTACAACAGAGGCAATGTCATGGTCAAAAGTCAGGTTGCTATCAACCTGTGTGCCTAAGTCCTTCACAACTGATTGCATGCTTAATACATTGTTATTAATGTGATAATTAGTAGGGATGACATTTTCTGCAAAGAAGATAATGTTGCATTTCTTGGCATTCAGTTTGAGGCCATACTTCTGATAGCAGTCATTAGTTTGGGTAAGGCCCTCTTGGAGGATGTTCACATCACTAGTGGAATTTAAGACAGCACTCAGCTTGTAGTCATCTGCAAACCAGGTCAGCCACAGACCACTGGTTTTGGCTTGCACCTCAGAAAAGTATATCCCAATCAGTCGAGGCCCCAAGACCGATCCTTGGGGTACACCACTTGTTACCGGTCTACTAGAGGTGGCTTCCCCTACTTTGACTGAGTGGGTTCTATCAGTGAGCCAGTTAGCTACCAATCTGGTAACATACAGGTTGAGGCCTAGCTGGAAGAGTTTATCTATTATGTCCAAGTGGGGAATAGTGTCAAAGGCTTTGGCGAGGTCAACGTAGGCGCTGTGCACCGTCTTCCCCTCATCCATGTCTTTGGTGACTGTTTCAAAGAAGTTGACCAAGTTTAACAGGCATGATCTCCCTTTGACAAAATAAAACTGTGTGGGGTCAAGCTTTTGGAAGTTGCCAATGTCCTTGTTTATAAGGTCCATGATGATGCGTTCCATGACCTTGCAGATTAGGCTAGTTCGGCTGATGGGCTTATAACTGTCTGGGTCAGTGGAAGCTCCACCTTTGTGTAGAGGGATGACAGTGGCTATCCTCCATTCAGCTGGGATGAAGCTGGTGCTCAGGCTTCGGTTGAATAGGGTGTCTAATGGAGCTGAGAGCTCATGCCTGAGTTCATGTAGGATGCAGCCAGGGATGTTATCAGGTCCCATGGAGACAATACTTTTTGCCTTTGAGAGTGCAGGTGCTGGGGATGTCCTAGTTTACTGATGGGGGACAGGGGGGTGAAGTTTTCACTGAACCTGTCTGCCAGCAGGTTGGCTATATCTGTGGCATTTGTGTATTATGCAATGTCTTTATATACATTTTTTTCCAAAATGTTCTGGATCTTGTTTTTTGTCTGTCCAGTTTTATTAGTTTGGTCTTCAAAGTTATAGCTATAGTTTGCTCTCACTTCATTTCTTTTTATATTTATCTATCATCGTGCTTGAATTCCACTTCTGCATTTTGTCAGACTGTTTGACATTCTTTCAGAAAATGGTATAATACTTTATTGTATTTTCTGTTTTCTGTTTGTGTCTTATACCATGGAGGTCAGGTTGTGACTGAAAAGAGTCTGTCAGTCAATCCACTTTCTTGGTTACCAAACTGAAATTAATAGGTAAACAAACAAGCACAAAGCTGAATAATGGCTATAAATTAAATGATTTCGTACAGAGATTAAGTTTAAGTCAGGGTACCTTAGAGAGTACAATACAAATCTACTTGTTTTACTTTTTTATTAAAATGCACAATTAACTGCGGTGGTGGTGCTGCGGTAGCGTTGTCGCCTCACAGTTAGACGTTGCCCGTTCGATTCTCAGTTAGAGTGTCTTCTGTGTGTCGACATGCATGAATGGGCGTTCCTCCGTTGAAGGTTGTGTGTTAGGCCTGGCAAGCCAGCACGTAAAAATCAACTGCCAATCATTAGCGGACCGGAGTTCCACTGTGGCGACCCCTAACCGGGAAAAGCCGAAAGACAGTTTTATTAAAATTTACAATTAAATGTTTGCTTAAAGGTACCATGTAATTGGTATACATTGTTGCTGCTCTTACAGGACATAAAACACAGTAGATGGGTATTCAGAAATTAAAAATTGCACAATGTGTAATGCTAAACTTTGCAGTAAGTGTTATCATGCAGGCATACCTCACAACCTCTTAGAGCAAGAAATCTGGACAAAGACATAAATAATGGAGGGACAAAGGCCCAAAAATAGGAACAATTTTTAAATATTGCTTTTATAAACTTAAATTGATAGAATAACAGGTTTTGCATTAGTATAGTTCTCCTGCAAAGTATAAAGGGCAGCGCAGTGGTGCAGCAGTTAATGCTGTTGCCTCACAGCAAGAGGTTCTCTGGTTCAATTCTCAGCTGGGGTGCCTTCTGTGTGGAGTTTGCATGTTCTTCCTGCATTCGCGTGGGTTTCCTCTGGGTACTCCGGTTTCCTCCCACATTCTAAAGACATGCTTCTGGAGCATTTCTCCCCAGGCCTCCGCTGAAAACAGGATCTGTGGAACCTAGTCGAACTTTCCCGGTCAACAAATGTTAAATAAAAATAAAAAAAAAAATAAAATAAAAAAAAATAAAGTCTGAAACTCAAGTGTCTGTCATTATTTTCTGACTACAGTCCTCAATGTTTTGCCAGAAAAGCACAATTTTGTGAAACAGACCAAAAATAAGAGGCAAAAATATGTATAGTTGTGTGGTATGCATGCAGGGCATATCCAGTTCAGAGATATTTGTAGAATAATCACGAGTGTGAATTTGTGTGGTCATTAACATATACTTTCATAAGTACCATATTTGTGGGTAAACATGAACATATTTTACTTTGGTATGTGTGACTATGGATGCTAGTATCAACCATGTCTGTTAATTATAAGATGTATACCTATGTGAATAAATTGCCAATGTACATGCATACACATAGGCATATGCATGCACATTATTCAGGCAAAAAAGCTTTAAGATTGCAATATATGCATGCATGTACATATACACATATGTATCTATGTGTGTTGAATTAAATATTGAGATACATATGTAAATATGCAGGTACAAACTGAGTCACTAATCATGTTTTACATTTGCCATTACTATTTTAGATGATTTAGGTGGCGATAATGGTAATTACCATTGAGTTTGTTCGATGTTTCGTGTTTTGCACAAATTCTTTGATTATTCATTGTACACACACACATATATATACTCAGAACACATTATTGATTACATTTAGAGGTAGTTGCACAAATGAGGGTGTGGATAACAGAGTAGGACAGTACAGTAATGTGATGCAGGCTAGTCAGCACCCAGATGTACTAAAACTATAATTCCACATTGGAGGATAACAGCAGAACTGTTTGTATTGTTGATAAAGTGAAATGACAGAAAACTACGCATACAGTGTATGAATGTTGTACTACCTGGCATAATATTATTGTACTCCATAATAAGTCACTATGGCTACATTACCCTTTAATGTTTAACTGACCCTCAGCATTATGTCAGATATTTGCATAGACCTAAAATGTGACATCAACACATTGACCATACCTTGTATGTACTGTTGCGGACATTTGACAAGGTGATGGCAGTCCTATCCTTGGACTGAGACAACACGTCCTTGTTTTCATTTGATGCATTCAGGTTTGGGGTATAGCACTGTAGCATTTATCATCAGTGCATAGCAATGAGAGCAATCACCAGAGGCGACATACTGAGTGGTGACACTGTTCTGTCACTGACATGAGATATGCAGTCACAGCAATGAGAGCAGTCACCAGAGGTGACATAATGAGTGGGAACACTGTTCTGTCACTGACATGAGATATGCAGTCACAGCAATGAGAGCAGTCCCAGAGGTGACATAATGAAAGGGAACACTGTTCTGTCACTGACATGAGATATGCAATCACAGCAATGTGAGCAAACACCAGAGGTGACATAATGAGTGGGAACACTGTTCTGTCACTGACATGAGATATGCAGTCACAGTAATGAGAGCAGTCACCAGAGGTGACATAATGAAAGGGAACACTGTTCTGTCACTGACATGAGATATGCAGTCACAGCAATGTGAGCAATCAGCAGAGGTGACATAATGAGTGGGAACACTGTTGTGTCACTGGCATGATATCTGCAGTCTAGCTGTCTAGACAATACACTTTGTGTGAGTAGAATATTTCTCATTCAGGCCTGAGGTGTGTTTGTATGGTTTGGGTCATACAGAAGTGTACTGGCAGGCCTTATGTAAATGTTGTTGTTCACTCATGTCCTGCTAAGTCTTCCAAGATGACAGTACTGCATCTGTATAAGTTTTTAGGTTTTGTTACTTCTCTGTACTAAACACTGTGTTATGTGATGCTATCATGTAGCCGATGTACAGATGTGATTAATAGGTCTGTGAACTGCGATCTGCATTATCAGATGTGTATCATATCTGAAATTTATAGACATTCAAAAATGCCTAGAATTTCAAGTCTGTCAGTAACACACGAAGAGGATGTTATTTTCAAACCGCATGAATATAAATGTAGATTACGTTACATACATACATAGAAATGTAGCTATTCTAACTTGTCAAAATATAGGGTTATCGATGGCATGAGATTTTGGACGCAGCTCTTAATTTTTACTGTCTTAGTAAAAGTACCCCTGTAATTACCTACTATAATATACTAGGAATGGTACTGAAAAGTATATGGTAAAATGTATAGACTGCATTTGCTTCAGCTTTCAAATGCTAATCAGTGTAAATTAACTGTACTGCAGTCAAACAGGTAAGAAAGATGTGAAAGGTGAAAACATCAAAAACAGGAAACCAAAATGTATGAACCAGTAACAGCAAAAAATGTAAGTCCACTGTAAGAGCGAAGTACCAGCCAAGAAACCAGGAATAAAGTCCAAAGGGTTTATTAAATCACACCAAAACACACCAAAATTCGTCAAGCGCTTTCACTCAGTTCATACTGAGCTTTATCAAGATAAAAACATCAAAACGTCAACCTTATTTAAATAAAAATATATAAATCATGTGATCAATTATTTCAATTGAATTAGGGCATCTGAATTAGTGCTTAAAGTTGCAATGCCCTATTAATCAACTAATACATCTCAACAAACTTATTAAATTAACTAAAAAAATGACAAGATAAACATTGAATATTAAATATGTTAACTATAAAAGCATATGATACACATCACAAATATATACATCATAAAACCACATTATGCATGAATAGATAAATAAATATAAATCCAAGACCATGTATTTATAAAATAAAGTAAAATAAAATAAATTCTTAGCAGCTTTAATGCTATAATTTGGCCCTTCTTAGTTTCAAGACACTATTTAAATTTACACTGTCATTAAGACTGGGCCATTTACCAGCATCTAATTTTAGCTGCCATAACAGCTCCTTGAACTCTAATTTAGTCTCCCAATTGCCCCCCCTATTGTCAGGCATTATTTGGTCTAAAACAAAAAACTTGATTTCCATATTGGGACAAACCACTGAGTGTTTGTAAAAAGCATTGGATTCTTCTTTCTTAGTAAAATCATAAAAATGCTCATAAATTCTACACCTGAGTGTCCTTTCCATTTTCCCTACATAAAAACTATAGCATTTTGTACAAGAACCCAAATAAACCACATATTTTGCATTACAATTGAAATAACCATTAACCAGACATAAATATTTCATTGATGGAATATATAAAGTGTCATTATTGATGATGGCTTTACATTGTTTGCACATCCCACACTTAAAAGTTCCCTTTTTCTGCCCATCACCAGGTGTGCCTGTCATCTGTTTTCTCTCAAATATTTCTTTCATATTAGTATCCCTGCGTCTAACAAATTTTGGGTGGTCAGGAATTACCCCTTTTAATTCCTCGTGTAGTGTGAGAACCGGCCAATGTCTAAGTACTGCTTCCTCTATTAAACCTGAATTCTTAGAAAATGTATGAATATAATTAGTCTGATCAGTATTGTGAAGATCAGTGTCTGCCTTTCCCACATATATGTCAGTCATTCCTAATAAAAAAGGATATTTGTCATTCCTATACGTGGTTATCTCTAAAGCCAATGCATTAATCAATGAGGTAGGATAGCCTCTTTCAACAAACCTCTCCTTCAAAAAATTTACCTCTTCAAGAAAGTAGTCTAAAGTGCTGGACATTCTGGATGCACGTATGAACTGTCCCTTCACAATTCCTTTCTTTTGGTAAAATGGATGGCTACTTTCAAAATGCAAATAAGAATTCGAATATGTGGGCTTTCTATATATTTTGGAGGCAAACATATTATTGTCTACATCTTTAACAAGAGTTGCATCCAAATAATTTAGAATATTTTTATTGACAGTATGTGTAAAGGCTAAAAAAGATGTAGTGGAGTTAATATAATGAATGAAATCATTAAAAACATTTTCCGTTCCACACCATAAAAGGCAAATGTCGTCCAGGTATCTGACATAATGCTTTATGTATTTTGCCCAATCTGTCTTAAATATAAAAGTTTGCTCCCATTTGTACAGTACTATGTTTATGCATAAAGAGGCACATGAGGCACCCATTGCCACTCCCATTTTTTGTCTGTATACTTCTCCATTGAAGCAAATAAAATTATTTCTTAAAACTATTTCCATGAATTCCACCAATATATTAGTGACATTCACATTGAAATTTGCTTCATTAGTATCACTTCATTAAACCATTCTAAACCTTTAGAATGGGGTATACTAGGCAAAAGCTGTACTATATCTATAGTTACCATGAGAAGGTCTGGGTGATAGAGGTCCGGTCCAATACCCCTTAAAAAAATCCCAAGAATCCTTACATAAATATCTTAGGGATGTAACAAATTGCTTTAACATATGATCTATAAATTTACCCAGGTGTTCGGTAATACCTCCTTTACCGGAAACAATTGGACTAAATTTTAAGGGATCCAACCCTTTATGCGTCTTCGGAATACCAAAAATCACTGGGGTTCTTGGTTTGGCAACTAACAAATAGTTATATAATTTCTCATTTATGGCTCCTTGCAGTAAATGATCCATTAACAAATAATTAATTTTAGAATAAGCTATATGTAACTCATTCTTAGAAATTAAGTCATATTGTTCAGAATCCTGCAACATACAATGAATACTTGCATCATAATCTGTTGTGTACATTAGAACCAAACCACCCCCTTTGTCCGGCTTCATCACCCTACACCTTTCTTCCTTAAGGAATTTTATTAAATTTGCTTTTTCCAGACATAAATTGGGTGTAACTGTGGCTAATTTTTTAATGTTTATCGCTTTTATATCCCTCTCTACCAATTCCTCAAAAACCTTAATAGAGGGATGTGTAGGGGGATTAAAAGTACTTTTTCTGGAAAGTGCATTATCAGGACAAGGTTGACCTTTAAAATAGAAAGACAAATTCAAATGCCTAACAAACAATTTTAGATCAACCAGTTCAGTTTCTAAGTTGAAAGAATGTGCTGGAACATAATGCAAACCTCTTGTAAACAAGTCGAAATACTCCTTCTTGACTTGTATGTTGGTATAATTATAGACAGAAAAAATTATTCCTTTTGACCACAGTGTAGTTTGTATTAGTGGGTAAATCATCAGACACCCTAAGAGAAGTATCTAACTCTATATTGATAGTTATTTGTTCCACCTATGCTGCTGAAATCTCATCCACCTCCCCCCTGACTTGTCTGGGGGAAATGAAAAACCCTGATGTGAATTTTTTCTTTCTTTTTCTTTTTCCGCCAACCTCTCACTTCTCCTAGGCAAGTCCATAAATGGGGTCACTTCATTGGTGTTCTGAACATTAATTTGTTGTGTAGAACTATTGTTAACCCACCTAGTTTTTGTTGGAAGTGGGTAAGCTACCCCTTCCCTATATTCTCTAAGATCCCTTTCCAGCTTATGTATCTTGCGATTCAAAACTTTACCACAAAACTGATCTACTTCTTTAAATACATTATCGTAGTTGTTAATGTTCAGAACGCCAATGAAGTGACCCCATTTATGGACTCAGCAGCGGAGGTGGAACAAATAACTATCAATATAGAGTTAGATACTTCTCTTAGGGTGTCTGATGATTTACCCACTAATATAAACTACACTATGGTCAAAAGGAATAATTTTTTCTGTCTATAATTATACCGACATACAAGTCAAGAAAGAGTATTTCGACTTGTTTACAAGAGGTTTGCATTATGTTCCAGCACGTTCTTTCAACTTATAAACTGAACTGGTTGATCTGAAATTGTTTGTTAGGCATCTGAATTTGTCTTTTTATTTTAAAGGTCAACCTTGTCCTGATAATGCACTTTCCAGAAAAAGTATTTTTAATCCCCCTACACATCCCTCTATTAAAGTTTTTGAGGAATTGGTAGAGAGGGATATAAGAGCGATAAACATTAAAAAATTAGCCACAGTTACACCCAATTTAAGTCTGGAAGAAGAAAATTTAATAAAATTCCTTAAGGAAGAAAGGTGTAGGGTGATGAAGCCGGACAAAGGGGGTGGTTTGGTTCTAATGTACACAACAGATTATGATGCACGTATTCATTATGCTGCAGGATTCTGAACAATATGACTTAATTTCTAAGAATGAGTTACATATAGCTTATTCTAAAATTAATTATTTGTTAATGGATCATTTACTGCAAGGAGCCATAAATGAGAAATTATATAACTATTTGTTAGTTGCCAAACCAAGAACCCCAGTGATTTTCAGTATTCCGAAGACGCATAAAGGGTTGGATCCCTTAAAATTTAGACCAATTGTTTCCGGTAAAGGAGGTATTACCGAACCCCTGGGTAAATTTATAGATCATATGTTAAAGCAATTTGTTACATCCCTAAGATATTTATGTAAGGATTCTTGGGATTTTTTTAAGGGGTATTGGACCGGACCTCTATCACCCAGACCTTCTCATGGTAACTATAGATATAGTACAGCTTTTTCCTAGTATACCCCATTCTATAGGTTTAGAATGGTTTAATAAAGTGATACTAATGAAGCAAATTTCAATGCGAATGTCACTAATATATTGGTGGAATTCATGGAAATAGTTTTAAGAAATAATTTTATTTGCTTCAATGGAGAAGTATACAGACAAAAAATGGGAGTGGCAATGGGTGCCTCATGTGCCTCTTTGTACGCAAACATAGTACTGTACAAATGGGAGCAAACTTTTATATTTAAGACAGATTGGGCAAAATACATAAAGCATTATGTCAGATACCTGGACGACATTTGCCTTTTATGGTGTGGAACGGAAAATGATTTTCATGATTTCATTCATTATATTAACTCCACTACATCTTTTTTAGCCTTTACACATACTGTCAGTAAAAATATTCTAAATTATTTGGATGCAACTCTTGTTAAAGATGTAGACAATAATATGTTTGCCTCCAAAATATATAGAAAGCCCACATATTCGAATTCTTATTTGCATTTTGAAAGTAGCCATCCATTTTACCAAAAGAAAGGAATTGTGAAGGGACAGTTCATACGTGCATCCAGAATGTCCAGCACTTTAGACTACTTTCTTGAAGAGGTAAATTTTTTGAAGGAGAGGTTTGTTGAAAGAGGCTATCCTACCTCATTGATTAATGCATTGGCTTTAGAGATAACCACGTATAGGAATGACAAATATCCTTCTTTATTAGGAATGACTGACATATATGTGGGAAAGGCAGACACTGATCTTCACAATACTGATCAGACTAATTATATTCATACATTTTCTAAGAATTCAGGTTTAATAGAGGAAGCAGTACTTAGACATTGGCCGGTTCTCACACTACACGAGGAATTAAAAGGGGTAATTCCTGACCACCCAAAATTTGTTAGATGCAGGGATACTAATATGAAAGAAATATTTGAGAGAAAACAGATGACAGGCACACCTGGTGATGGGCAGAAAAAGGGAACTTTTAAGTGTGGGATGTACAAACAATGTAAAGCCATCATCAATAATGACACTTTATATATTCCATCAATGAAATATTTATGTCTGGTTAATGGTTATTTCAATTGTAATGCAAAATATGTGGTTTATTTGGGTTCTTGTACAAAATGCCATAGTTTCTATGTAGGGAAAATGGAAAGGACACTCATGCGTAGAATTTATGAGCATTTTTATGATGTTACTAAGAAAAAAGAATCCAATGCTTTTTACAAACACTCAGTGGTTTGTCCCAATATGGAAATCAAGTTTTTTGTTTTAGACCAAATAATGCCTGACAATAGGGGGGGGTGATTGGGAGACTAAATTAGAGTTCAAGGAGCTGTTATGGCAGCTAAAATTAGATGCTGGTAAATGGCCCAGTCTTAATGACAGTGTAAATTTAAGTAGTGTCTTGAAACTAAGAAGGGCCACATTATAGCATTAAAGCTGCTAAGAATTTATTTTATTTTACTTTATTTTATAAACACATGGTCTTGGATTTATATTTATTTATCTATTCATGCATAATGTGGTTTTATGATGTATATATTTATGATGTGTATCATATGCTTTTAGTTAACATATTTAATATTCAATGTTTATCTTGTCATTTTTTAGTTAATTTAATAAGTTTGTTGAGATGTATTAGTTGATTAATAGGGTGTTGCAACTTTAAGCACTAATTCAGATGCCCTAATTCAATTGAAATAATTGATCACATGATTTATATATTTTTATTTAAATAAGGTTGAAGTTTTGATGTTTTTATCTTGATAAAGCTCAGTATGAACTGAGCGAAAGCGCTTGATGAATTTTGGTGTGTTTTGGTGTGATTTAATAAACCCTTTGGACTTTATTCCTGGTTTCTTGGCTGGTACTTCGCTCTTACTGTGGACTTACATTTTTTGCTGTTAAAGGTGAAAACATCTTTCCACAATGAATGATAGAAAAAAAGTGAGAAAAGAAAACCAGTAGGATGGAATCACTATTAGACTAATTGTTATGGTGTGATTTCTGAAGGACAACATGCAGCATCAGCTAATGAGAAAATACTTTTACAGCACTGATTAGATTCAGTTTGAAAGCTGCATGACATTTTTAGAGAAAATATGCAAAATATTTTATTATTTTAGAATATTTGGACATTTGTTAGTCAATATGTTTCTTTGCAAGGCACAACTGTCCAAAACAATGCTGTGCTGTAAAATGAGGGAAAATCTGTATGACTATAAAAGTGCACCTAGATCATCAGACACACACACACACACACACACACACACACACACACACACACACACACACACACACACACACACGCGCGCAACACTAATAACACACTGTATGAAAAATAATTGATAGTGGAGGGAAAAACATTTGTAGCAACAAGCATGAAAAATACTATTGCCTAGGCTTGAAAACTTATTTGCAAAAACAAGTACATAGTAAAGTAGCTATCACTTCATTGCTAAAGATGCTCCAGGTCTATGTTTGACAAGAAGATAGCATCTCTAGCTGAGTAAAATCCAGTCATTCAGCTAATGTAATTGCTCATGAGTGGGGGAAGGAAAATACAAAAGGACAAACTGCAGCTGCAAGTTCTAAGCATTTCCTCTAAAACCCCCCACTGAGAGTTTGTGTAATCTGACCTGCAGTATGCTAAAACAGCTATTATACAACGACCCCCCATTAATATTCAAAAACGTGCATGCTGATTGGCCAGCATGCACGTTGTAAATCAGAGTTATAGTAATGGAAAAAGGTCAAGTCGCCTGGACTTTTTCCATTACTATAACTCTTTTTTTACAGCAACAGAGAACACAAGATCTCCATTGCTTCACACTGTCTAGCTATGTTAAACATGTTTAACATAGCGAGACAGCTTTAAAAAAAGCAACGGAGATTCTCAGTTGCTTTTTTTAAAGCTGTCTCGATATGTTAAACTCCTTTAACATAGGGAGACAGTTTGCAAAACGCAACGGAGATCTTGCTTTCTCCGTTGCCTTTTTCAAAACTGTTGTGCTATGTTAAATGGGTTTAACATAGCGAGACAGCTTTAAAAAAAGCAACGGAGATTCTCCGTTACTTTTTTTATAGCTGTCTCGCTATGTTAAACCCATTTAACATAGCGAAACAGTTTGTAAAAAGCAATGGAGATCTTGCTTTCTCCGTTGCTTTTCCCCACAGCTCTGATGTACTGTGTAGGCATACACATGCGCAGTACATCAGAACTGCCACAGAATACCAGACAGCTGCGGAAGGGCAGCAAGGAGGCATTATACAATGCCATTATTTAAGAAAAGTAATTATTTTTTTTCTTAAATAATGTCATTGTATAATAGCAATAACCTCCTTCTGGGTGTGGGTAATGCTGGATTTACCCACGGTTGGCTTTGTTTGGCCACTCGGGCTTCGCCCTCATGACCAAACCACACCAACCATGGGTAAATCCAGCATTACCCACACCCAGGCGTGGGTTATTGCTATATTTGAAATCCTTGTCTCTAGCTGATCATGTGACTTACAGAGTACTAAAATGTAAACAAACTCCTCTAACAAAAAATCTGAGCTAGTGCCCATAAAAGCATCGTGGTCAGATAAGTGCACAATCTCAGATTCACTGTTATTATTTAATACCCAGATACCTGCATGTATTCCAGATACTCAAGTACATCTTCTTTGCCTTTACTTGCGATAGCAAGAAAAGTTAACACAATAAATTGGAAATCTAAAAAGATTCTTTTATTTACAGATTTTATTGCATTAGCTAAGATTGTATGTCATAGGGAATTACAAACTAAGTTTTAACCAAGATATTTTCTTGTCATTCTAAAGGACCACTACGGGCAAATGATGAAGAAAACATATATTTTTTATCTTGCCATGATTTACTACACCTCCCAAAGCTGCCTTCAGCAAAATAAGTACTCATTCCTAATTTTATTTTGTTTTTACTCTTGTCTGCTCTCATGGGGCAGACATGGTGATTCCTTTGGAAAGCTAAATCTGTCCTATAATGCAGACTGTGAGGACAAATAGCCCTACCATTTGTTATCAGACTAGACTTCCATTCACTTACAATGGAACTCCTGAAAAAAACTGCCAAGTTTGAGAGTCTGCAGCTCATGTGTCATTGAGTGGTATGCGCTGCGTTTTACAAATGTTGTTCCTACTGATGTACTACACATTCACTGAAAGAAACTTGCAAAAGTGTCAACAAATTACTGAGATAAAAAAGACTTTTCACAAGGAGCAGTTTTGTAAGTTTCAGTTCCTGGCCAGGTTACTCCTCCCATCTCCCCTCCTTCAGTGGGCTACAGTCTCACATTTCCAGCTTTGCTAGATTAAACTATTTAGTCAGCTTTGCATAGGTTCATAGGTTCATAGGTTCATACTAGGCTATCTGCCCGAGGGCATTTACAAGCCTAGCCCATAGTTTTGTGGCTTACGCCACCCCTTTAGTATGGGGAACTATACCCATTATTTTGCTGTGCCTCTGTTGAGCAGTGACACTGAGGTAATCCCTGGGGTATATCTGCGATCTCCCATCCATTGGTCAAGATTTCTCTTGAACAAGGCCAGCGAGGTGCTCTGCCTCACATATACCGGGATTTTATTCCACAGCATAGGGAGTCTTTGGGTGATGAATCTATCCCTCCAGCACGTCCTATTAATAGCCGTGTCGAGGTTTAAGTCTCCGCCCTTGTGGCTCTGACGGATCTAGATTTTTGAGGTGAAGCATATTCATCAAATCTGGGTTTGACATGGCCTTGTATGTTAGGCAAAGGTCACCTCTGAGCAAGCGGTGCGACTGAATAGAGCTGGAGTTCTTTCAGTCGGGCAGCATAGGACAGATGTTTGAGACCCTTTATCCTTTTGGTGAGGAACTTTTGTGGCCTCTCCAGCTGCTGCAAGTGTCGGGTCAGATACATTCGAATGGGGCATTGTACTCAATCATTGGTCTGATGAGTGATGAGTATAGGAGACTATGACCTCCCTTGATCTAGATGAGAATCCCTTCATGATAAGGTGGGCAATGTAGAAGGTCTTCCTAACTACTTTAGCTACATGGGTGTCGAATGACAGACTACTATCAACCTGGGTCCCCAGGTCCCTGATAACTTCTTCTGTACTCAGTGGATTGCCACCTATTTGGTAGCTAGGGGTAACCTTGTTTTTCCCGAAGGGTATGACTATGCATTTTTGGCATTTAACTTTAGGCCATGGCTCTGGCACCAGTTATCCGTTTCTGTGAGACCCTTCTGAAGGATATCTGTGTCAGATGTGTTTTCTACTATGGCGCCCAGTTTGCAGTCATCTGCAAACTTTGTCAGCCATAACCCTCCTGTGTTTGCTTGTACTTCGGAAAAGTAGATGCCAAACAAGAGTGGGCCCAGGACTGAGCCCTGTGGTACACCACTTGTGACAGGCTTTGAGTCTGACATGGCGCCAGCAACTCTGACCCTGTGGGTTCTGTCACTCAGCCAGTTTGCAACCCATCTTGTGATGTATGGGTTAACATTTAAGCTGATGAGTTTTTCAATGATACCCGAGTGGGGTATTGTATCAAAGGCCTTCGCCATATCGAGGTAGGCTGTATGGACTGCCTTTCTCTCATCAATGGCTTTGGTGACTGTTTCGAAAAAGTCAACCAAGTTTAGAAGGCATGATCTGCCTTTGACAAAGCCAAACTGGGATGGATCCAAAGTCTGCAAATTCCCTATGTCTTTATTTATGAGGTCCATTATGATCCTCTCCATGGCTTTGCAGATAAGGCTTGTCAAGCTAATGGGCCGGTAATTTCCAGGGTCGGTGGATGCACCGCCTTTGTGAAGTGGGACCACAGTTGCAGTGCGCCACTCCCTGGGTATGTATCCAGAGGTAAGACTATGATTAAACAGCTGTCCTAGCTGTGGGTTTAATTCCTCGTTGAGTTCGTGGAGCACACAGCCGGGGACACCATCAGGTCCCATGGATGCTGTGTTTTTTGCTTTGGAGAGAGCAGTTCTCACTTGGGTGTTGGAGATGTTTGGGGGGGCTGCAATCGCTTGGTATAGATATCTCTCCTTTTGGGAGGAGAGAAGTTTGCACTGAACCTGTCAGCCAGTATGTTGGCAATGTCTGTAGGATCAGTAATCTTCACATCATTTTGAACTAGTTCTGAGCATATCTGGGAGTTTCCTCCCAGGTTTCTAACATAGCTAAAGAAGGCCTTATGATTGTCTTTTGAGTCTTTAGCTATTTTTCTCTCAAAATTTGCTTTGGATGATTTTATGAGAGCTCTTAGTTTTTTACTTATAGTGATCAAGGGTGTCTTACCTTTTAAGGATTTTGCTCTATCTTGTAGTAGCTTCCTCCTTTTGTTGTAGAGTTTGTTTATGGCTGGGGTCCACCAGAGTGGACGCTTGCCTTTGGTACAAAGAGTCTTTGTTTTGCTTGGGATTGCCTTATCCATGCAGTCCTGCAGGTGCTGGTAGAAGGCATTTGTAAGTGATTCAGCGGCTTGAGTACTGTTTTCCGTCGGCTCGGGGGCCTTAAAGGAGACCACACTAGTCTTTAGAAGTGTGAAGTCTGCTTTCGAGAAGTTCTTTACTGTGGTCTTTTTTATTTCAGGTGGGGGTGGGATGAGGACCTCCAGCGAGATTAGTTTGTGATCTGATCTCACCAGTGAGGGGTATACTTCTGGTGTTGAACATTGTGCTCCCATGTTCGTGATGATGAGATCAAGTATGTTTTCTCCTCTTGTGGGGATGGTGACTAGTTGTTCCATGGCATTTGAGTTTATGAATTCCAGGAACTTTTGGGCTAGGGTGTTTGGGCTTGAGTAGTGTTCCCAGTCTATATTAGGGTAATTGAAGTCACCTAGTATGATGGTGTTTGGTGATACATTTATCCCCTCTAGTGTTTTCAGGAAGGCCATGTGAGGTTCCTGAGTTTGTGAGGGTGGCCTGTAACATGCTACAATTTGCAGAGCAGTCTTGCCTATGGTTAATTGCACCTGGATGGTCTCCGATGCATCGTGCGTTGCCACCAGTCTTGAGGTGTGGGTGTCTTTGATGAATATGGATACCCCCCCTCCTTTCTTGGTATTGTCCGGTTTTTGGGGCCGGAACGCATGATAAGAGGTAAAACCTGATAGTGCTGGGGTGCTCTCAGGAGCCTTGAACCAGGTTTCTGTCACTGCACAGACATCGATGTTCTCCATACTGAGAAGGGCCTCGAGTGCGTGCATTTTGAGATTTAGACTTCTGGCATTGAGCAGCATTACCCTTAGTTTTTTTCCTTTTTTGTGTTCTAATATAACAATAGAAATAAAAAAATAGCCTGGTGTGCCACTAAAACTGATCCCTTGTATGTCTGTTCACTTCTGAATAGCAATTCCCAAGAATAAAAAAAAAAAAAAAAAAAAAAGCAAACTCATCAGTCCAGAGTTTAGGCTAGTCTATCCATTTTTCAAAATGTGCACAGTAAAATATTCAACTTGTAATGCATTTTGGCTGCTGACATGGTTATCTTTACATAGTTATTCTCTTATAGTATAACGTGAACTTATGGTATTTAAGGATACATTTTACAACAACTCTCAGTTTCTTAACAATGACCTCCCAAGCCTCTGATGTGACCTAGTACTTTCTTACTATTGCTTTATGTAGTTTGTCTTAGTTGTATACTTGTAGTGTGTTTCTCATCCTCTCAGCAACAGACTCCGGGAGAAGCATATACTTTTATTGAAAGAGTACCAGCAGCTGTAGCAGTGATACCACACTCCAAAACAATGCACTCAAACATAGTACTGACAAACACAAGGGAATGTATATGTCTGAATCAAGCAGTGATGAAATTGCTAGGGACTTCACGGAGCAAAATTTTACTCTTAATTTCTCCATTTCATAATGAATAACATTCGCACCACACTTACAAAGGCACACCTCCACCTTCCACAAACACAGCAACCCACACCCACACAACTGCTGTGGTTTCTCCCTTCAGTTATTGCAAGCCAAGAATAACACTTTTTAATAAGGATACCTACCAGACAAGTCTGCATAGCACACTTGGTCTACCTGCATCATCGCAGCTTGGGTCCCCCCCCCCAGCAACTGCAACATTGCCAGATAAAACCACTGCTACGGTCCAGTTTCTCTCTACAGTTATTGCAAGCCAAGAGTAACACTTTTTAATTAGGATACCTACCAGACAATTCTGCATAGGTGACTGGATATTTACAGTTCTTGTTATTAGCAGATATGGTCCTTAACAGTTATGTTTTAACCATTGTGACTGGTTATTTACATTTCCTTTTACAGCACATTTGTTACTTTTACTAGTTATTTTTTAAACATTGTTTTGGCCGGCATGCACACCTGCAGCCCCCTCCCCCCCCCCCTAGGCAACTATAGCTTTGTCTATTGCCACTGGGTGGCATAACTTAACAATATACTTGCTGTATCTTGTCCCAAATAGATCTGCCTCCACACTGAATACTTGTAAAGTAAGGCAAGTACCATTTACTTGGTGTATTTTGTCCCCAGATAGATTTACCTTCCTTTGTATTACTTGCACACCAAGGCCTTAAAGTAATGTTTCTGCAACTAACTGCTTACACTCCTAATTTCCTGCTTCGACCTCTTCCTTGCTTACACTTACATTACAGCTCCAAGGCTTCCACTTCTTATGCTGATTACTTTTCTTTGCAGTTTTCTGTAAGGGGGTGGGCCAGATCTCTACCGGCTTTTTCTGGTTTTACCTTCCCCCATTTTGTATCTCCCTCCTATAACTCCCTCCTCCCCCATGCACATTAACTAGCCTATATTAGTGGGTCTCCTTGAGCGGCGCCCTTTTGAAAGTTATCTTTTGGACTGCTTGTGGTGAGGAAGCTTCGCCAGACCTTTTTCGGTGTGACTGCATCAATATAAGTAAATTTAACTAGTACAATACAGCCAAACAGACACATTTGGTGTAAACAGAAACAAGTGGAACGATACATTTGGTGTACAAAGAAAAGAAACAAGTAAGCCCATTGATATAATTGGAGTTAGTGTTAGCCCCGCTGTGCTTGGGCTCACTCCACTCCCCTCCCTGCTTCCTATTCTCACCCCCCCACTAGTGCTACATTTCAACTGAACTTAGCCACGCCCATCATGCTAACCACCAATCACTGAATCTGCCCCACCCCTGTACCCATTTCCTTCTCTTCCACTATTCCACATCCTGTAAAGCACAGTCTTCCATCTAACTACCTTACAATCACAAACAACACCTCTCATCATCCACCACACCCACCCCATCCCAAGCAGATCTCTCACTCATGACCAAACCCAACCAAACCATGTCCAAACTACCCAAACCCACATACATACATACATACACCTGTTACTATTGCTCCTAGGTGTATCCACACTCCCACTGCTAACTTCTATCACCAACCACCAAAAGCAACTTAATTTTATCCATATACCAAGAAAAATTACTTCCACTGACATAACTACAACACACCCTTTTAATCAACTAGTCCCACATCACTACCAAACCTTCTTTATTCACCACTATGCACACAGATCACAGCCATCACACTACCAGTCTCAAACAACTATAAAGAACTTTAAGACCCTAAGCAAACTACTCAATCTCTATTTTTACCACAGAACCTAACTCATTACCTGCAGTGATATACACCCAAACCCAGGCCCTGAAAATCTAGGAGCCCCAACCCTCAACCTGAATGATACCCTACTCCACCGAGACAAATCCATGCTCCTCATTTTAAATTTAAATGTTAGGTATACTAAAAGTCCACGACCTTCATGCACTGCTCTCCTTTTATCAACCTGAGATAGTCATACTAACAGAGACTTGGCTTAAACCAGGCAACCACAACAATGAAATCACTCCACCAGGTTACAATATAATTTGTAGTGATAGAATAGGTAAAAAGGGGGGGGTGTTGCTGTAGTGTATAAATCTCACATCATCCTTGAGAAAGTAGACATAATAAACCTAGACCTCATAAAGTTGAACTCACTCTAACAAAACTAAAACTTAATGATAATAAATGCATCAACATCATAGGGTGCTACATCCCTCCAGGCAACAATATCCACATTACAGAAAAACTCCTAGAATGGATATCTATCTCCCTCCCCCAGGAAAGCATAGTATTAGGAGACCTTAATACTGACTGGCAAAACTGTTCCAGTCATAAGCCACTTTCCCATATTAACCTACATGGCCTAACCCAACTCATCACTTCTCCCCACAAGAACAGACAAGAGAACCAAACATCAATCCACTCTAGATTGGATACTCGTATCCCACCCATCACTGATATACCTAGCAGGATGTCTACCAGACACCTCATGTAAGTGCCTGTAGAGTGCATTTGTGTAGGATTCAGCAGTCATAAGTGTATTGTCCATCTCCATGGGTATCATGAAGTTCGCCACTTCTGTCTTAAGAAGCATGAAGTTGGCTTTGGAGAAATTTTTTACTGTGGTTTCCTTAATTAGGAGTGAGGGCGGGATGTGGATATCTAGGGTGATTAGCTTATGGTTGGATCTGACCAACGAGGAGTTGACTTCAGGATAGAGCCTTGGAGTACTCCTAGGGAGACTGGTAGGGAGGGGGAGAGTTGGTTTTTCCACATAACAGCTTGTTTCCTTCCCTCTAGGTAGTTTTTGAACCAGGAGATCACAGGGGTGGTAAGGTTTAGAGGTGCTAGTGATAGAAGGAGTTTATTGTGGTCAACCATATTGAATGCTTTGGACAAGTCAAGGAAGGTGGCAGATAGAAGGAGCCCATTGTTTCTGTGAGTATTGACAATGTTGGTGAATTCTCTTAGTGTGGTGGAGGTGCTATGGAAGGGTCTAAAGACATGTTGTTGTGTTGCTTTTAGATTATTTTCTAGGAGATATTTCATTAGTTGTTTGTGTATTACCCTCTCTAAAATTTTAGATAAAGGGGGTAGTATGGCTATAGGGCGGTAGTTACTGAGTTCCAGGGAGGTTCCCCCTTTATGTAGAGGGATGATGTGTGATATTTTCCATACTATGCACTTGGAGATGGACCTGTTAATTAGGATGGGGACAGGATATGATATGGTTTCTGCAACCAGGTGGAGGTATTCAGCGGGTAATTTACCTGCAGCTAGAGACATTGGTTTGAGCTTGCAGAGTAGTTTTTCAATGGATTTGGTTGGTTCCGGGTGGAATCTGAACTTGAGGCAATTGTTAGTTGGGGGTGTGACGTGGATTTGCAGGGATGGAGATGTTGTCATAGGGTTGGTTGTTTGTAAGGGGGTGGATGGTTTCCGTAAAGTATTTATTAAATTGTGTGGGGATGTCTTCTTGGTTATCATCTATTTTTGAGGTTGGGGTAGTTGTTTTACCTGGTTGTAGAATAGAGTTCATTGCTGCCCAGAATTTTTGTGGGTTGTTCCTGTGCGTATCCTTTAACTTTTGGTAGCAAGATGTTTTGTCTGTTTTGGTGAGTTTTTTGGCTTTGTTATGTAATTCAACATATATTTGTTTGTTCAATTGGGGTTTACTGTTTAGGTAGTTGGTCCAGGCCTTGTTTCTTTTTTTGAGGAGGGATTTTGTGTCTGGGGCTAACCAGGGGGCACATTTAGTTTTAACTCTTGTTGTTCTGGAGGGGGCATGATGATTAAGGGTGTTTAAGAAGGTAGTATTAAAATATACTACAGCTTCATCAAGAGGTAGGTTTTTAAGGGGGGCCCAGTTGCACATTTTTAGGTCGTTTATAAAGTTGAAGCAGTTAAAGTGTTTTTTGTTTCTAATTAGGCATGTAGATATTTGGGTCAGTTGTGGTGATTTTGATCTGAGTAAGAATGTGGCTTGGTAATTACTTGGTGTCTGGTAGACACCCTGCTAGGGATATCAGTGATGGGTGGGATGAGTATCCAATCTAGAGTGGATTGATGTTTGGTTCTCTTGTCTGTTCTTGTGGGGGGAAGTGATGAGTTGGGTTAGGCCATGTAGGTTAATATGGGAGAGTGGCTTATGAATGGAACAGTTTTGCCAGTCAGTATTAAGGTCTCCTAATACTATGCTTTCCTGGGGGAGGGAGTTAGATATCCATTCTAGGAGTTTTTCTGTAATGGGGATATTGTTGCCTGGAGGGATGTAGCACCCTATGATGTTGATGCGTTTATTAGCATTAAGTTTTAGTTTTGTTAGAGTGTGTTCATCTTTATGAGGTCTAGGGTTGTTATGTCTACTTTCTCAAGGATGATGTGAGATTTATACACTACAGCAACACCCCCCATTTTTTTTACCTATTCTATCACTATGAATTATATTGTAACCTGGTGGAGTGATTTCATTGTTGTGGTTGCCTGGTTTAAGCCAAGTCTCTGTTAGTATGACTATCTCAGGTTGATAAAAGGAGAGTAGTGCATGAAGGCCGTGGACTTTGTTTAGTATACTTAACATTTAAATTTAAAATGAGGAGCGTGGATTTGTCTCGGTGGAGTAGGGTATCATTCAGGTTGGGGCTCCTAGATTTTCAGGGCCTGGGTTTGGGTGTATATCACTGCAGCTAATGAGGTAAGTTCTGAGGTAAAAATAGAGTTTGAGTAGTTTGTTTAAGGTCTTAAAATTCTTTATAGTTGTTTGAGACTGGTAGTGTGATGGCTGTGATCTGTGTGCATAGTGGTGAATAAAGAAGGTTTGGTAGTGATGTGGGACTAGTTGAGTAAAAGGGTGTGTTGTAATAATGTCAGTGGAAGTAGTTTTTCTTGGTATATGGATAAAATTAAGTTGTTTTTGGTGGTTGGTGATAGAAGTTAGCAGTGGGAGTGTGGGTACACCTAGGAGCAATAGTAAGAGGTGTATGTATGTGGGTTTGGGTAGTTTGGGCATGGTTTGGTCATGAGTGAGAGATCTTCTTGGGATGGGATGGGTGTGGTGGATGATGAGAGGTGTTGTTTGTGATTGTAAGGTAGTTAGATGGAAGATTGTGCTTTACAGGATATGGAATAGTGGAAGAGAAGGAAATGGGTACAGGGGTGGGGCAGATTCAGTGATTGGTGGTTAGCATGATGAGCATGGCTAAGTTCAGTTGAAATGTAGCACTAGTGGGGGGTGGGTGGGAATAGGAAGCAGGGAGGGGAGCAGAGTGAGCCCGAGCGCAGAGGAGGTAACACTAACTCCAATTATATCAATGGGCTTACTTGTTTCTTTTCTTTGTACACCAAATGTATCATTCTACTTGTTTCTGTTTACACCAAATATGTCTGTTTGGCTGTATTGTACTAGTTTAATTTACTTATACTGATGCAGTCACACTGAAAAAGGTCTGGGGAAGCTTCCTCACCACAAGCAGGCCAAAAGATAACTTTCAAAAGGGCGCCGCTCAAGGAGACCCACTAATATAGACTAGTTAATGTGTATCGGAGAGGAGGACGTTAGAGGAGGGAGATACAAAATGTCGGAAGGTATAACCAGAAAAAGCCAGTAGAGATCTGTCCCGCCCCCTCACAGAAGACTGCAAAGGAAAGTAATCAGCATAAGAAGTGGAAGCGTTGGAGCTGTAATGTAAGTGTAAGCAAGGAAGAGGTCGAAGCAGGAAATTAGGAGTGTAAGCAGTTAGTTGCAGAAACACTACTTTAAGGCCTTGGTGTGCAAGTAATACAAAGGAAGGTAAATCTATCTGGGGGACAAAATACACCAAGTAAATGGTACTTGCCTTACTTTACAAGTATTCAGTGTGGAGGCAGATCTATTTGGAACAAGATACAGCAAGTATATTGTTAAGTTATGACACCCAGTGCCAACAGACAAAGCTATAGTTTCCTGGGGAGGCCTTGCAGGTGTGCATGCTGGCCAAAACAATGTTTAAAATATAATTAGTAAAAGTAACAAATGTGTTGTAAAAGGAAATGTAAATAGCCAGTCACAATGTTTAAAACATAACTGTTAAGGACCACATCTGATAATAACAAGATCTGTAAATATCCAGCCACCTATGCAGACTTGTCTGGTAAGTATCCTTTATTAAAAAGTGTTATTCTTGGCTTGCAATAACTGTAGGGAGAAACCAGACTGTAGCAGTAGTTTTATCTGGCAATGTTGCAGTTGCTGGGGGGGGGGGCAAGCTGCGATGATGCACTATGCAAACTTGTCTGGTAGGTATCTTTATTAAAAAGTGTTATTCTTGGCTTGCAATAACTGGAGGGAGAAACCGGACAGTAGCAGTGGTTTTATCTGGCAATGTTGCAGTTGCTGGGGGGGGGGGGGACCCAAGCTGCGATGATGCAGGTAGACAAAGTGCGCTATGCAGACTTGTCTGGTAGGTATCCTTATTAAAAAGTGTTATTCTTGGCTTGCAATAATGGTAGGGAGAAACCGGACCATAGCAGTGGTTTTATCTGGCAATGTTGCAGTTGCTGGGGGGGTCCCAGGCTGCAATGATGCGCAATGTAGACTTGTCTGGTAGGTATCTTTATTAAAAAGTGTTATTCTTGGCTTGCAATAACTGTATTGAGAAACCGGACTGTAACACTGGTTTTATCTGGCAATGTTGCAGTTGCTGGGGGGGGGGGGCAACCGAGCTGCGATGATGCAGGTAGACCAAGTGTGCTATGCAGACTTGTCTGGTAGGTATCCTTATTAAAAAGTGTTATTCTTTGCTTGCAATAATGGTAGGGGGAAACCGGACCATAGCAGTGGTTTTATCTGGCAATGTTGTAGTTGCTGGGGGGGGGCCCAATCTGCGATGATGCACTATGCAGACTTGTCTGGTAGGTATCTTTATTAAAAAAAAGTGTTATTCTTGGCTTGCAATAACTGTAGGGAGAAACCGGGCCATAGCAGTGGTTTTATCTGGCAATGTTGCAGTTGCTAGGGGGGGGGACCGAGCTGCAACGATGCAGGTAGACCAAGTGTGCTATGCAGACTTGTCTGGTAGGTATCTTTATTAAAAAGTGTTATTCTTGGCTTGCAGTAACTGTAGGGAGAAACCGGACTGTAGCAGTGGTTATATCTGGCAATGTTGCAGTTGCTGGGGGGGGGGCCCGAGCTGCGATGATGCAGGTAGAGCAAGTGTGCTATGCAGACTTGTCTGGTAGGTATCCTTATTAAATAGTGTTGTTCTTGGCTTGCAATAACTGAAGGGAGAAACCGTAGCAGTTGTGTGGGTGTGTGGGTGTGGGTTCCTGTCTTTGTGGATGGTGGAGATGTGCCTTTGCAAGTGTGGTGCGAATGTTATGCATTATGAAATGGAGAAATTAAGAGTAACATTTTGCTCAGTGAAGTCCCTAGCAATTTCATCACTGCTTGATTCAGACATATACATTCCCTTGTGTTTGTCAGTACTATTTATGAGTGCATTGTTTTGGAGTGTGGTATCACTGCTACAGCTGCTGGTACTCTTTCTATACACGTATATGCTTCTCCAGGAGTCTGTTGCTGAGAGGATGAGAAACGCACTACAAATATACAACTAAGACAAACTACATAAAGCAATAGTAAGAAAGTACTAGGTCACATCAGAGGCTTGGGAGGCCATTGTTAAGAAACTGAGAATTGTTGTAAAATTTATCATTAAATACCATAAGTTCAGCTTATACTATGAGAGAATAACTATGTAAAGATAACCACATCAGCAGCCAAAATGCATTACAATCCTTCAAAGCCCCCGGGGCCTGTGGAAAATACGGCCCAGACCGCAGAATCCTTTATAAACGCATTCTATGAACACCTTCAGGAATGCATGGATCATGCGATCCCAAATAAAACCAAGACCCAATCCTCCAAAGGCAGACGTCCTGTCTGGTGGACCCCAGCCATAAACAAGCTATACAATAGAAGGAGGAAGCTACTAAATGATAGAGCAAAATTCCAAAAAGGGAAGGCATCTCTGATCAGTATTAGCAAAAAACTATGGGCACTCATAAAATCGTCTAAGGCCAGCTTCGAGAGAAAAATTGCACAGGACACTAAGGATAATCACAAGGCTTTCTTTAGTTATGTTAGGAACCTGGGTGGTAATTCCCAGATATGCTCAGAATTAGTCCAAAATGACAAAAAATACACTGAACCCACAGACATTGCCAACATCCTAGCTGACAGGTTCAGCACAAACATCTCCCCCCCCTCCCCACCAAAAGGGCAAATATCTATTCCAGCAGAGTGCTGCCCCCCTGACATCTCGGATGCTCAGGTAAGAGCCGCCCTCTCCAAAGCAAAAAACACAGCATCAATGGGACCAGACGGTGTCCTGGGCTGCGTCCTACATGAACTCCAAGAAGAGCTAAATCCAAACATAAAACTACTGTTCAATCTCAGCCTTACTACAGGATATGTACCCAAAGAGTGGCATACAGCAACTGTGGTCCCTCTCCACAAAGGTGATGCCTCAACGGATCCTGGAAACTATCTCCCCATAAGCCTGACTAGCTTGGTCTGCAAAGCTATGGAAAGGATCATCATGGACCTCATAAATAAAGATATTGGGGACCTACAGACACTGGATCCTTCAAAGTTCGGCTTTGTTAAGGGCAGATCCTGCCTCTTAAACCTGGTTGATTTCTTTGAAACCGTCACCAAGGCCATTGACGAGGGGAAGGTGGTCCACACAGCCTACCTGGACCTCGCAAAAGCCTTCGATACAATACCCCACTCGGGCATTATAGATAAGCTCACCAGCTTAAATATAAACCCCTATGTCACTAGATGGGTTGCAAACTGGCTCAAGGACAGAACCCACATGGTTAGAATTGCTGGAGCCATGTCAGACTCCAAACCAGTTACAAGTGGCGTCCCACAAGGCTCAGTCCTGGGACCTCTCTTGTTCAGTATATATTTCTCGGAGGTACAGGCCAACACGGAAGGACTGTGGCTGACCAAGTTCGCAGATGACTGCAAACTGGGTGCCATAATCGACTCTCCAGCCGACACAAGCATCCTCCAAAAGGGCCTCATAGAAACAGACAACTGGTGCCAGAGCCATGGCCTCAAGCTAAATGCCAAAAAGTGTATAGTCATCCCTTTGGCAAAAACAAAGTGCCACAAATTACCACATAGGTGGTAATCCATTAAGTACAGAAGAAGTAATTAGGGACCTGGGGACCCAAGTTGATAGCAATCTCTCATTTGACAACCACATGGCCAAAGTGGTTAGAAAAACATTTTATATAGCCCACCTAATCATGAAGGGATTCACATCTAGATCAGGGGAGGTCATCGTGCCTCTTTACTCATCCCTCATCAGGCCCATAATTGAGTACAATGCCCCTTTTGGGATGTACCTTACCAGACACCTGCAGCAACTGGAAAGACCCCAAAAGTACCTCACCAAGAGGATCAAAGGGCTCAAACAGATGCCATATGCTGCCCGGTTAAAGAAACTCCAGCTCTACTCAATGGCATACCGCCTGTTCAGAGGCGATCTGTGCCTGACGTATAAAGCCATGTCCAACACAGAATTAATGGACATGCTGCACCTCAGAAAATCCATATCCTATTGAGCTACACGCTCAAGAGACTTGAACCTCAGCAGTGAAATAAATAGGACATGCTGGAGGGACAGATTCATAACCCAGAGGCTCCCTTCACTCTGGAATAAAATCCCAGTCCAGGTTAGGCAGAGTCCCTCATTGACTCTCTTCAAGAGGAATCTTGATGAGTGGATGGGAGATCGTAGGTTTACCCCAGGTATGACTTCTGTGTCACTGTTAGACAGAGACACAGTATACTAACCTCAAAAAAAGGGCATAGCAAAATTAATTTAAAATGGGTGGCGAAAGCCAAACACATTCTGGCTAGGCTTATAAATGCCCTAGGGCAGATAGCCTAGTATGAACCTATGAACCTATGAACCCATGAACAAGTTGAATATTTTTTTTTTTCAAAAAACTTTTTATTGAATTTTAAAATATTGAAATAAGAATACAACAACAAAACTAAATTAAAATACATATTGAAAGAGTGAAAAGTTAGGAGATAATTATGATAACACAGCTTTTGTATGATAAATGTTTTATCTCGATACTATCTGAGAACATACAATAACTATATACATCATATACAAGTGTTAACCAAGGAATATATCAAAGTAGGTATAGATCTAAAAGAGAGCAGGTATGAGGATATAAAGGAGACTGGGGTCTATGAATCCCAAAAGGAGAGTAGCCAACTATTCACTATTAATAATATGTAACACCTTTTCTACAGCTTTGTTGATATGAGCCAACTTCTTGGGACTTTTCACTAATGTTTTCTGCGCACTAATATATGTACAGGCTAGGGTTTTAAAATTATTCCAATTCAGTTTAGTACGATCTAACCAATTTTGGGTGATGTAGAGTTTTATAAGTGAACATATGTAGATTAGCACTTGTGTATCCAATTTGGAGAGGTAAATATTGGGTATGTGTAATATTGCAATCTCCCAGGATAGGGTGGATTTATGATATCCCATTTTCTGTAAACGGACTTTTAGGGAAGTCCAAAGTTTGTGTGAGTGGTGACAAGACCATAAAATATGTAGAAGATCTGCATTAGGGTGAGAACAACAAGAACATGAGGCCGGCTTATTGGCATCAAATTTGTTAAGTTTAGAAGGAGTGAAATATGCATTATTATTAATCATTAGTTGAGTGTAAAAGAGTTTTTTGAAAGGCGAGTATTCCAGTGTATTTTTAATAGCTGAGAGTTTCTGTTTTATAGATATATGAGAATTGTGTTTGTCCCAATAATTAGAAAAGAGGCAAGCTGTATTATGAGTTATCTGATTTATAAGATTACAAGATTTAGATAACATTTTCTCTGGAAGTGTAAGGATTTGTATAACCACCTTATAATTAGTGAGATCTGTGTTGTCTATTTTGGTGTGAAGAAACTTTCCATTGACAATATCTCTCAGTTGACGTAAAATAGTTATATATTTAGCATTAACCTTAAGAGTTTTGCGTATATTAGTGAGAGTTTCATTTTTGTATTGCATCAGATCCCAAACAGTAAGATCCTTGATCAGGGGAAAATTTGAAAGATTAATAGGTATGTTGTCTAAATTAATATTAGGGTTTAGGTGAAGAGGTTGCATTAATTGAAATATATTGTCTAAATTGACGAGTTTTAACAGTTCTTGAAAAGCACTGATTTTTTGTTTTAAAGAGTTAGGAATTTTTAAACTATTTATGACACCTAATGAAAGAAAAGAAAGAGCTAGTGGGTTAATATTTTTAGTTAGAATGTGCTGGTACCATAATTTTGTCCAAATAGGGTGCTGATTATACCTCTCAGTATTAATATTCAAAATAGATAATAGTTTATTAGCCGAGATAATCAAATAATAGAGATGAAAGTTTGGAAGACCAAGTCCTCCCCTACTTTTAGGAGAAATTAAATTAATGTAAGAAATTCTTACTGATTTGGGAAACCATAAGAAGCTAGCCAGTACTTTATTAATTTTTGAAAAAAAAGATTTTGGAATTAACTGATCCACAGCATTGAATTGAAATAGCAATCTGGGGAGTATATTCATTTTAATTATTGCTGCTTTTGATAGAAGTGATAAATTTAGCAATTCCCATCTATTCAAATCAAGTATTATAGACGACCATACTCTAGCTAAATTATTTTGAAATGTGGAGAGACCATTATGATTTATAAGAATCCCCAAATATTTAAAGTTCTGGACTATCCGGAAAGCGGAGTCTGGAAATAAGTATGATTTGTGGGCGAGTGGATTTATGGGAAAAATGTGTGTTTTTTGAGTGTTAATCTGATAGCCTGAGGCCTCTGAAAATCTGTCAATAGAACCAATTAATTTTGAAAGGTCTGAGCAAGGTGTTTGGAAATATATCACAAGATCATCTGCAAAAGCCAATAAACATATTTTAGTGTTAAGAATTTTAGGAATCTTATGAAAGGTATTTTGTGCTATATATAATAATAAAGGCTCTATATATAAATTAAATAAAAAAGGAGATAATGGGCATCTTTGCTTTGTACCATTGATGATCTTTATGCTTTTGGATACTTTCCTATTAATGTATAGAAAGGTAGAGGAATTTTTATATACAATTTTAATGAAGTCTATATAGGTAGTTGGTATATTGAAGCAGGACATAATGTGAAAAAGAAAATCCCAATTAACCCTATCAAAAGCCTTAGCGGCGTCAAGGATCAGTGCATACAGCGGATTTGAGTCATTTTTAGCAAAGTGTATAAGAGAATCAATTGTCAAGGTATTATCCCATGAATGTCTATGTGACATAAAGCCCACCTGCTCCGAAGAAATCAACAATGGTAAAACATTTTTCAGTCTATAAGCAAGTAAAGAAGCTAAGATTTTAATATCGATGTTAATCAAAGAAATAGGTCTATAATTGTTAGGATCAGTTTTTTCTTTGTTATTTTTCAAAATTAAAATGGTTTTTGAGGTGTTCCAGTGCAAGTCCGATATACCATAAATCATTATGTAGTTGAAAATTTCCAGAAGAAGGGGTGTAAGCACAGATGTGTAAGTTTTAAAAAATTCAGGCGTGAAACCATCTGGACCCGGAGATTTACTAGTCTTGAGCCTACCAATGGCTTCCGATATTTCTTTAATAGTCAATGGGGCAGAGAGTGCATTCTTTTGTTGTTCATTTAACCTAGGAAATTTAATAGAGGATGCAAAGTTCATTATGTGCTGTTTAACCCTAGGTTTATTTTCCTTAGAGTATATCTCTGAGAACAATGATGTAAAAAGCTGCATGATTTCCAGATCAGTATTGTAAATCTTGTTATTATATTGTAATGACAAAATTCTAGGAAGAGTTTGATTACCTTTAACTATTCTAGCTAACACTTTAGAAGGAACCTGTGCCCATTCAGAATATGTAGCTAAGAGCCTTTGCTCTGATATAGTAAGATTATGTTGATGTAAAAGCAATAATTCTTTTTGGGAATTTAATAATAGTTCATATGAGGAGGAATTAGGACTCAATCTATATTGATTTTCCAAGGTTTGAATTTTTAATTTTAACTGCAATTCTTTGTTTCTATATTGTTTTTTAAGATATGATGCCTTATTAATTAATATACCTCTAAGGGTAGCTTTACATGCAGCCCATTGTATGTCTAATGGAATATCTGATGTGTCTAAATTAAGATATGTTTCCTTTATTGTTTCAGTTATTAATTTATGTATAATTTCGTTTGAGAGTAAATTGTTATTCAATGACCAACTATTATATGAAGATGCACCTAATGTATTTGAAGTCAAACTAATCCCAAGAGATATTCTAGAGTGGTCAGAAAAAAATCTGGGCTCAAGGGAATAATCAATTTTCCTATGTGTAAGAGAGTTAGAAATAAGGAAAAAATCCAATCTTGACCATGTCCTATAACATTTTGAGTAGTATGTAAAGATATCCTTTCTGTCATAATATCTTATGAGAGAAATAGGGTCTATAAGGCTAAGGTCCATTATTATTTCTTCCAGAGCAATGGATGCTTGGAAATTATACGAGGGGGATCTACTAGTGCGGTCAGTGTCAGGATTAATGATAGCATTCCAATCCCCCCCTAAAATAAAATAGTGGTCTTTAAAAGAAGAGAGAATATTATAAATCTGCAAAAAGAAAATATGTTGTTGTTCACAAGGACCATAAAGGTTAAAAAATATGATTGGTTTGTCAATGTTATGAAAACAGGAGATAATATAACACCATCTTCCATTTACATCATGTTTCACGTCAGAAATAGTTCCCTGAAAATTGTTTTTTATTATAATGGCCACCCCTCTTGATTTTGAACTATTACCAGCTGCTACTATCATTTTGATCCATTTTTTGTTTTTTTCTTTATCAAAGTCTTCTCTAGTTAAATGTGTCTCTTGCAGGAAGCAAATATTAGCCTGGGATTTAAATAAAAGATGAAATAATAAGGATCTCTTGTTTTTATTATGTAATCCTCTCACATTCCATGAGTCAATATTTAAGGTCATTCTCTTAAATAAAAATAGATATATAAAATTTGTCTAAGGTTTGACAAAATGTAATAATAACTATATATCTTGGTCCCTTATAATTATTATATTGTAACTTGATGGCTCCCAAAAAAATTGTTATAAAGATCCTATAATATTCCTTCCCAGATACCCCGGTGCCTAACCACCCACCCCATACTAAAGAAGGAATATATAGATGAATCAAATAAGTGGTTTTGGTTAACACAATCAATAAGATAATTATAACAAACTTAAATGTAGTCCTAAAAAGGACTAAAACTGTTTTTAGTAAAACTATACATATATACAAAACTAAATTGAACAAGATAGCTGTCATTCAATTGACCCTATAAAACTATCTATTCTCTGCCCCTATATATACCATGTAAAATATGCAGAGTAACAATACACAAACATTAACCAGGTATTATATGAATAAGTTAAAGCTATGTTAGAATAAATGAGTTATATATGTTCCTGGATAAGTAAAATATAATATATAACAGATATGGTTAATAAAGTTGAATATTTTACTGTACACATTTTAAAAAATGGATAGACTAGCCTAAACTCTGGACTGATGAGTTTGCTTTTTTTTTTTTATTCTTGGGAATTGCTATTCAGAAGTGAAGAGACATACAAGCGAACAGTTTTAGTGGCACACCAGGCTATTTTTTTTTTATTTCTATTGTCTTGCAAAGCTGACTAAATAGTTGAATCTAGCAAAGCTGGAAATGTGAGACTGTAGCCCACTGAAGGAGGAGAGATGGGAGGAGTAACCTGGCCAGGAACTGAAACTTGCAAAACTGCTCCTTGTGAAAAGTCTTTTTTATCTCAGTAATTTGTTGACACTTTTGCAAGTTTCTTTCAGTGAATGTGTAGTACATCAGTAGGAACAACATTTGTAAAATGCAACGCATACCAGTCAATGACACATGAGCTGCAGACTCTCAAACTTGGCAGTTTTTTTCAGGAGTTCCATTGTAAGTGAATGGAAGTCTAGTCTGACAACAAATGGTAGGGCTATTTGTCCTCACAGTCTGCATTATAGGACAGATTTAGCTTTCCAAAGGAATCACCATGTCTGCCCCCATGAGGGCAGACAAGAGTAAAAAACAAAAATTTTGCTGAAGGCAACTTTGGGAGGTGTAGTAAATCATTACAAGATAAAAAATATGTTTTCTTCATCATTTGCCCGCAGTGGTCCTTTAGAATGACAAGAAAATATATTGGTTAAAACTTAAAAAAATTATTAGATATAATGTAACTATAGTAGGTCATTACACGTGTTATGGGCATTGTATATTGCATATAGTTATTGTTACACATATTGTTTTGAACTTGTTATATTAAATGTAAAAATGTAATATTTTATAAAATTCAATAAAAATTGATTATTAAAAAAATCAACCTTATTATATTATGCTCTTATTCCTCAATTTGCCGTCTTTTACTATGCTTTTTGTATGTAGCGTTTTTTTTTTTCTGGATGTACGGTTTTCCGCTCAAAAAGGGCACCTACGTTAACAAATGGCAAAATACAAATAAAGGGAAAAAATCATATTCCCTTTCCCTTGCCTACTGTTATGCCAACTGACCAAGTGACCATAATCTAGTCAGTGCTGACACTGCCAGGTAAACCGATACGTGTTAAATCCTGCACATATAGATAAGCAACTAGAAGTGCAGGAAAAAAGCGGAACTTTCAGTGTTATGTGTTAAGGCAATGCGCTTTTATTATTATTATTTGCTGAAATACGCACCCGTAATCATACCTGTACAACTATACCTCAACTACTTTGCACAACAATTCTGGATGACAAATAATGAACGAGTAAAGGGCAAAATCGTGGCGATAGTTTATACTCTCAAACACTTAAAATGGTGTTTAAATATTACTCTCAAAACATTTAGAAGGCTGCACGCATACCTCTCAAAACGGTCCCGAGTTTTGCTTCGTATTTTTCGTTTGTTTCTTGTAACATTTGTGGTTTTCTGGCGAATCACTGAGGATGGAAGTTACCAAATGCTAACCATACATTTGAGGTTCAGAAATCATATATTTAAAATGCATGCTGACACAAATCCTTTACTTGTGTAGTGACAAATTTTCCGATGGGTGGGGGGCATACTACAATAAAGAACACATTTCACAGAGCCAAACTAGAAAAAAGAAAGTAATACAGATGTAAAAAGTTGTTAGGATTTTTTCACAGACCTCATACACCTTTTCCGCAAAGGGAGTCTTTGGAAGCTAAAATAAATAAAGCTTTAAACACTCTTGATTTTTCTACACAATAATCTGTGGTGCATCAGACAAGATTTTAAAACACGCCTAATTATCCTCCATGATGATCCGTGTTACGAAGGACAGGGTGCCTTGGGCCAAGGGAAGAGCTGCAGCAGAGGCAGAGCATGAAGGGTTGCTACCTGAGCCGCATGTAGTTCGGGAGCGCCAGCTGGTGTGCGCTGAGCAGCTCCCATCTGTCTTTAAGCGCGCAGTTGTACTTGGAAAAGCATTCCATCAATCCCTGCCTCCAATATAATATTAAGAAATAATCAGGGATGCCAGAACTGTTAACTTGACACGTCGGCAGAACGCGACAACATGCGTTTTTCTTAAAAATCTACAACTTTCAGCATAATTCTGTTTCCTCCCCAAATCGCCTGTTTTAGGAAGGAACAGCCAAATGTTGAGCCCGAACCAGGTACAGCTGAGAGCTGTGGGCACTGGAGCAGATTTGTGGTGATTACCGATCAGGAAAGCAGCTGCACCTGCTTAAAGACCGATATTGTTCACTGTGTTTTAAAATTTACTATGGTTTTGCAAATCTTACAATTTTGGAACTAAAAATGTAAATAGGAGCGGAGTATTCAAAATTAGCAAGAAGCTCCTAGCAGCAGTCTACACACTATAGACGTATTTTTTTTAGTTTGATTTGTTAAACGCGAGAAACCCATGGACTACGCCAAACCTTCTGTCTCTAAAATCTAGAATGCTACAGCTGATTATGTGGAGGCAACTTCACCTAGGAAGCTTACAGTGTGATTAAAATGTGTTATTCTATACTGTGAGAAAGAGATATTTTGATGAACGAACGCAAGTTAGTATTATTTGACAGTGGTATTGCAAAATAACAATGTGTGTGTGTGACAAACCTTTTCATGTGAATTTGGGAGGAACTTTAAGATTCAAATTGTGGAATGTGCCTCATAGTGAGGTATAGTGTTGAGGTATGCAGTTCTCCTAAATTTGATTATATTATTTGTGGGATTTTTTGGGGGGAGGGTTGAGGGGATGAGTGCTAAATTCTCTGGGTTCCTGACAATCTAGCTAAACAAATGTCTGTAAAAACCATCATGGTTATGGTGCCCATATAAGTAGATATCAAAACGTAGTACTTGCTTATTACTATCCTCTGCAACAACAAACTTTAACTTTAAAAAGACTACTAAAACCACATCTCAGGAAAACTTGGATCTGTCCATGTATTACTTGAAAATTAGTATATCTTCGCTCTTCCTCGTCAGTACTCTTAACATCATATACACCTGCGCTTGCACACTTACATATACTCACTTCCAATTAAGCCACACTGGCTTGCTACCTGCTTCAGTGTACACTCACTAGGAAATGTAAACAGTCATTTAAAATAGCAAATGTAGTCACTACCATTCTTTTGTAATATTTTGTCTACAGATATTGTAAGATATTATTATATTCATGTAACCCTATATGAGTTATTGTGATAGATTCTTGTATATGTCTACCTGTAAACATTTGTATTTTTTATACTTATTTCATATTGTATTGTTCTTGTTTTGTTTTCTTCTTGTCAAACGTGGAGATTTTCTCCCCAGGCATCCACTGAAAATGGACCAGGTCCAGTTGGATTTTTTTTCCCGGTTAACAAATGTAAAATAAAATAAATAAATAAAATAAATAAAATAAATTAGATATCCAATAACCAAATAATCATAATATTTATGGGTTTACATATCTGAGGAGGCATTATGAGATTGGGCAGTGAGATGGCTGATTGACAAAATACTGGGTTATGCATATCAATTTCACTTTTTAACAGACATTTTTCCTTAATGTACTTTAAAAATACTGACACAAAGACAAATGTCCTAAACTGTCTTCAAGCCATCTGCAAAGAGTGTTTAGAGACAAAAATAGTGCGTATGCACAAGTCAGTGGGTCACACTAAAAATATGATGGCTAGTAGAACAGCTTTGATGTTTTAATTTTACTTGAGAGAAAATCATTGAATGCCATCTTGTTTAAGCAAGATGAACACCTTCTATCATTTATACCATTTATAAAAATACTAGTTTTTAATCAGTCTTTACCAAAGCAGTCCAAAATTAATGCACCACTTCAAACTGAAACTGCCTACATACAGATTTTGCTAACATTACATTAGGCAAACAGTTTAAAAAAAAACACATACTGTACACTCTTGTGTTATGAGTGTAACACTGCAAGCACCCTCATGCTATGATTATAAATGCCAATTAGTGTACTTACAATGCAATAAAAAGAATCTATGATTGTGTGCTGAGGCATATCTGAACATATCCTGCGATATAAATTTCATTGTTTGTTTTATTTATTAAATCAAGCATGATGACAGAAAGAACAAAGAGAATCCAAACAAATAGCAGATGAATATATGTAAGAAAAACTAGTATGTCCTACCTGTTGCACTGCAGAAAGAATAATCAGAATAACTTGACAGAAATGTCTAAATTATACAGTTATCTCCTGGTTAACGTTTATGCACAGATATAATGACAGTAAGAAATGCAGACACAGATGTAGAATATCTCTGCTCTATTTTGTATACTATGACTTCCTCTCTCACCTAAAGAATGACAGCCTGACTCATCACTCACTCGCTGTTCCCTTTACGTCTTCTGAAATAGCCAGAAGCAATGTAGCTGAAACACATAATCCATGACTATGTGCAAAAGATGAAAAAAAGATATATTTTTAATTTTTTCATTAATTACTACACTTTTATTTTATTTTATTTATTTATTTTTTATCCCTGAATGCCGTCATGGAGGCAGACATCCAGACAAGACCTGTTTTCTTTGCAAATGTAAATCTGCCCTGTAATATATTGTGAGAGCACAGATTGTAATGTAAAGGTGCTCATCCATATGTTGTCAAACTATACTTTCATTTACTTATAATGGGATACCTGAAACATATAGCCAAGTCTGCAGATTAAGTATCATTGAACAGTCTGCATTGAGTTTTACAAATGTTTTTCCTATTCACATACTAGACATTCTTGAAAGAAGTTTGCAAAATCATCAACAAATTACTGAGATAAAAATAGAATTTGCAAAGAGCAGTTTTGTAAGTTTTGGTTCTTGGCCAAGTTACTCCTCCTGTCTCCTGTCCTTCAGTGAACCAGAGTCCCACATTTCCAGCTTGGCTAGGTTGGGATAGGTTCCTGACCAAGGGAGCCCGCAGGATTTTTTGCAGGGGGGTGCAAACCCAGAGCCCCACCCACATAGCTCACCCCGCCCCCTGTCAACACAGCCCCGCCCAAGTCCACCCACCCCAAGCCCCTCCCACACAGCCATTCCAGTGTCCCATTACTTGGCTATTTCTCCCCATTTACTGTAGACACTGTTCAAATCTGTGTGCATACTGTTTTATGCTTTAGTTCTACAATGATTACAGGCAGTTGGATTTAATTTACAACTTTTATTTCAAACATTATAGCCCAAACACTGAGACATTTACTAAACCTAAACAAAGCAATAGTCTTACAATGAAAACAGACTTGGCATTAAAGCTTCTCTACTTTTGAAACTCACATTCAATGAAACAGCATTGAAACCCACATTCAAAGAAAATGCATCTGGCCAGTGGCAGGTTATTTACCTTTGAACTGTTTTCAAGCAATAGGCATTTACAACTTTTATTTCAAACATTATAGCCCAAACACTGAGACATTTACTAAACCTAAACAAAGGTCTTACAATGAAAACAGACTTGGCATTAAAGCTTCTCTACTTTTGAAACTCACATTCAATGAAACAGCATTGAAACCCACATTCAAAGAAAATGCATCTGGCCAGTGGCAGGTTATTTACCTTTGAACTGTTTTCAACAATAGGCTCCTTGCACACCGTTAGGGCCATGCAAAAGTTATTTGATTTACCTGATTGTATTAATTATAATATATAATTGAATTATATCCCTTGTATTATACAGCAGCACTTGTTTGAGTGACTCTGCTGAAGTAAAAGTAATCTGAATAATTCCACATTAAAGATATCTGAAACTAATGAAGATGTTGTTGCTAGAAAACAACTGTATATTTCAGTGTTTCATCCACAAATTCAGTGCCTGTTGCCGTCAAAGAATAAATTGCCTATGTTAAATTAAAAAAATGGTAAGCTGGTATATTGCAATAGAAAATGGATGACAAGCTGAAAAACAGGTTCATAGTTATTAGGCATCTCATCCAAAGGAGGACATCCTGAGGACTGCAGCATACAAATGTATATGCTGTAGGAATAGAACCTCAAGCCTTTACATTAAGATGCAAGTATTCTACTTGTGGTGCTACTAACATAGCTTTAAAACTTTATACCACAATAGAGATACCATTTGCTAAACAAAACAGTTGCACATTGTAAATAGACTTGGCATGAGCAGCAGTGAACTTAGCTTCCCTTAAAACTCACAGTTCCTTGAAAATGCACTTGAAAATTCCACCTGTTAACTCTAACTTGGGCATTTCACTTTCTCACAAACATACCACACCCTCAAGGCCTCAACCTTAGTGCAAGAAATCTGGACAAAGCCTAAAATAAATAGGGACAGATTATAAATATGGCTCTCAGAAACTTAGAAAATTGCAAGAGTAACAGGATTTGTGTTGGTATGCATTTTCTAAATGACATGACATCTAAAACTGAAATGTCTCATTTAGCAACTTCAATCCTTTTAGGAGGAATATGGGGCAAAAATCTGGACAGCTGAGGGGTATGCTACCTCCCTCTTATACACACACCAAATAATTCTGGTCAGACAAATTAGTTCTGGGAAGGTTGCACTGAGCGGCACGCTGCTTGAGCTGAAGTGGGTGAAGTCCTGGTAGCCAGTGATAACTGATCTGCAGCTCAGCAATGTGGAGCATTAAAGCATTTTAGCAGAGCATTGTTTCATCACTACCTATTGTGTTTGCACATAAGCTGTAGTTATTTTAAACATTTGCCTTTTTGATTACTACAGAGTACATTTACCCACCAGAGCTATTGTGTTTTGACTTCAGTGTGGAGCTAGTTGTTGCAGGGCTTGGCTTTTAAATAAGGTAGCAATGCTTATTTACCATATACCATTAAAGCCACCCTGACCCAACTACAAGTGTACTAACACACAGACACTGCTATAAGACACTGGTCTGCAATAAAATGTAATGAGCTTCTGAAAATACTGTAATCCTGTCCTTTTATTACAATGAATATAAAATACTTCGAAATAAGGTAAAAAAGCTCATAATCTTAGACCGACAAAACTACTTTTCCACACTTATAAAATCAAACCCTCAAATTTTGGAAAGGTATCTCTACTCTACTTAACCCCAGCAAACCAGATACCCCTACCCCAGACCCAAACGCTCCTGACCAAGACTTGGCTACCAAATTTAACTCTTTTCATTGAATCCATTTCCAAATTAACGCCATCTTTCTCTAACACCACTACATTCTCCAAAACTCCCTTACCATCCCCAACCATCTCTCTACCCCACTCTGCTACTACTTCCTCATTCCCATCTACTAACTCCCATTCCTCCACTCCTCCTACTCCTACTACTTCATCAGCTTCATCTGCCCCTAATTCGCCCTCTTCACACTCCTTTTTTCTCATTTAAACCTATACCCACTTCTACTACAAAGAAATTCCTTATGAAACTGAAGCCATGCACCAATGCTCCTGATAACATCCCTTCTTACTTTCTTAGCAAAGCTGCTGAAGCAATCGCACCCTATTAGCATTTTAATCAACTGCTCTATCCAAGAATGTATAGTACCCCAAGTCTGGAAAAGGGCCTTTATCATACCTCTACATAAAAGGTGGCAACAACAACAATGTTACTAATTTCCGCCCCATCGCTATTCTGTCCCCCATCTCTAAACTCCTAGAAAAGTGTATCCAACTACAACTCCTTCCACATCTCTTAGATAATCACCTACTAACTCCCACACATGGAGTCAGACCACATCATAGCACTATGACCGCCCTCCTCTCCTTCCTTGAAACTGTAAATAAAGCCTGCGACTCTGGCCAAATTGTTTCTACCCTACTACTCGACCTCTCCAAGGCCTTTGACACACTCTCACAGCCTGCTACTAACTAAACTTTCTAAACTTAACCTATCTCCCTCCTCCTTGAACTGGTTCTCCAGCTACTTATCTAACAGATCTCAAGCAGTCAAATGGAAAAAGGCCACCTCCTCATTTCTAAATACTCCTACTGGGGTACCCCAGGGCTCTATACTGAGTCCCCTTCTCTTCAATATATTTATAAATGATTTCCATAACTCTATCCCATTCTCAGACATCATCCAATATGCCGATGATTCTGCTATTATCTCTGCCACCTCTATCCCCTCACTCCTAAAACTGACTCAAGATGCTTTTACAATAACTGAGCAATGGATGAAAAGGAATCACCTAGCACTCAATGCCTCTAAAACCAAATTAATGTTATTCACCCCCTCTAAGGCAACTTCTTTCAATATAAACACATTCCACATCTCTAGACAAAATAATCTACCCCTGGAACTGGTGTCTGAGACCAAGTTACTTGGGGTCCAAATTGATAACCAGCTCAAATTCAACTCCCACCTACAGTTAAATATCAAGAAAACCCGGTATGCTTTACCGACAAAATCATTACCTTACACCTGCTACCAAAAATCACCCTCTACCTCATTTCTTATCCCCTCCCTTCTCTATGGAGCTCCACTCCTAACTAATCTACAGACCTCTCTAAAAACACAACTTTCCTCTTGCTACAACAAAATTGCCAAGTTCGCTACCAACCACAAGTCCTCCACCCACCACCGTTCCTCTCTCCAAAAACTAAAAATGGCTAGAGCTACCCAGTTATCTCACATATACCCAACTAAATCTTGCACATAAGCTCATTTTCAACCCCTCCCTTTGTCCCTCCCTTTCATCAGCCTTTAAAATGCACCTTCCTGCAAGAGTATTAAGGTCCAACAATCAAAATCTATTAGAAGTATATAAACCAACTAGTCCCCAGGCAAAAATCTTCTGTCTTATGGCCTTGCATGCCTTTGGAACTCCCTACCACCTTCCATTCGCACCACCCCCAACCATTTTATATTTAAAACTCTTCACTCACATCTAGTATCCCAGTGGGAATGCTCTTGCTCCCAGCCCACATAACTAACACTTGCAAACTCCATCTTCTTTCTTCCTCTGTTTCCTCCTGCAACTTTCCTAATTACCCACCCTAACTCATACATATTATTATTCCTACAATAATCAGAAAGAATATACTTGGCCACACTTCCCAAGTATTGCCTCCCTAATACGTTATTGCTTCTCAGTACTTTTGTGCATTGCTTCCTAATATGTTATTATTCCTCAATATTGTCATGAAATGCTTCCAAATATGTTGTTATTTCTCAGTGCTTTTGTGCTAAATTTCCCTTTAGTCTGTATTACCTATTAATTTCATCACTCGCTCTAGTTGTATTATTTTCAAATTGTTATTTCTTGTATGATTAACTTCTGTGTAATTGTATAATTTGTATATCTATTAATAACCTACTTAGTTTTGGAGCTTTTCTCCCCAGGACTCCATTGAAAACGGGTTCATTTGGCCCAATGGACTATCCTGGCAAACCAACTGCAAATAAAATAAATAAAACTGTCATATGCATTTCAATACCCAAGGCTTATACATTATCTAGTCATGTAAATATTCTCTGCATGGCAACAACGAAAAGGCTTTCAATGCTGGTAATTCTTTAACAATATACTTACTAAAGCTTACTTGCATCTTACAATATCCGACAAGCTTACTAAAGCTTACTTGCATCTTACAATCTCCGACAAGCTTACCTGATGTTCATTAAACCATGGCTACTTAAACAAACAGAGCAACAGGGCACTGTGACAGCATACAGTTCCAGAATAAGAAGCATAAATCAACAGTACAAAAATCTGATAGAAAACCAGAACATTTTGCAAAAATCAAGGACAGATGAAAAGCCATGGTCGTATTTGTGATCTACTTTGGATGGGGGAATACTCTGCACACTTACACTGCATAACTGCTCCTTGCCTTCCATGGACACATCCAGAGCCACTACAATGGGGAGTGGGGTGCAATAAGTATGTCACAATTTGAAATGTCTCTGGCTGACAGTGATGGATCTGACACTCATACCTCTCAACTTCAGAGCAAGAAATCTGGACAAAGCCATACATAGAACTAGAAGTGTGACAAGCCCAAAAATAAGGCCAATTTTTAAATATTGCTCTTATAACTTAAATAGAACAGGTAGATCTTGCATTAGTACAAGTTTTCTGAAGGGTATGAAATCTGAAACTCAAATGTCTGCCATTATTTTCTAACTTCAATCTTTAATGACTTGCCACTAATTTGCCAGAAAACCACAATTTTATGAAAACGGACCTAAATGTGATGCAAAATACCTGTCAAAAAGGGACACCTTTTAATATTAACAGTTAACTTGAAGCAGCTAACAAAATAAGAGCATCCACATGCATTTCTGAAATAAAGGTAATCTATAAGTGATCATTACAATTATATATAATTGTAAACCCTCCACATTTTCTTCCAAAATTGCCATTTTGGAGGAGGGATTATTAGGGAGAGCAACATTTTGAGCCAGAATTGGGGACAATTGAGATGTTTGGATATTCCTAATCTACAAAGTGATTTGCACGTACCTCTCAACCTCTTAATGCAGGAAATCTGAACAAGGCCAAATATATTGGGGAACATACAAACACTACTAAAAATTGCTCTTGTATAAGCGTAAAGACAGTCTTGCATTAGCATGCATTTTTCTGAAGGTTATGACATCTGAAACTCAATGTCTGTCATTTAATGGCTTCATTCCTAAATGATTTGCTAGAAAATCACAAATTTGAGAACAAACCAAAAATAAGCAGCAAATATCTATCTATTCTGCAAAGATATGGACAACTGAGAGGTATAGTTCAACCGGGGCTATCTGAGCTTGCTACCCCCCCTCACAAAATCATGGTCAAATGGAGCCTCCCCCCTGCAGCCATTCCAATGTCCCATTCCTTGGTTATTTTGCCCCATTTATCATAAACACTAATGTGCATACTGCTTTACTTCTGCAATGATTTAGGATTTCATTTGAAAGTTTTATTTTGCATTTTACAGCACAAACCCTAATACATATCTGTTAAAGCAATGCAGTCTCACAATGAAAATAGACCAACATTAAAACTTCTCTGCTCTTGAAACTCGCATGCATTGAAACAGCACTGAAACCCACTTTGAGAAAATACATTTTGCCAATGGCAAATATTAACTCTGGGCTGTCTACAAAATCATAGGCCCCTCGAACATAACATACACGTGCTCTTTGATACACCTTCCTGACTGTATTACATTATATTCCTTGTACAATACAGTACAGTTGTTAGAGGGCATTTTAAATTTATTGTTTTGAACATTTTTCCAGTAAACAATGAAACAAAAAGCATCCACTAATGACAAAACTGCCCAATTCAGAACATTTCCATCATAAAAAGTCTACTCAAGTCCACCAGTATCAGTAAAAAAATACACAATCTCTGAAGTAGTAAACTCCACATTGAAAAAAATTGTAACTAATAAAGAGGTTGCTGCTAGCAAACACTTTATATGTCATTGTTTAATCTACAAATAAAGTGCCTGTTACTCTTGAAGAATAAATTGCTTTTGTTGCATGCAATAAAAAATGAAAAGCTAGTAATACCGCAATGGGGGATGGATAGGAAGCTGTGAACAGGTTCATAGTTACTAGGTATCTTTGCCAAAAGAATGCAGCATCCACCCCTTTACAACACAATACAGCATCAGCAATGCATTTACCTACTGTGGGAGTAGAACCCACAGCCTTCAGCATCTAAAGCAAGTACACTATCTGTTGTGCTATTAACAATGCAAGCAGACTAAACACAAGCAGCACTAAACTTTTGCTCCCCTGCAGCTCTCAGCTCCTTGTAAAATCTACTCGACACTCAGCTGTATCTCTGAACTTTTCAGCACAAGAAATCTGGAAAAAGCCAAAATTTATTGGGGACAAAAGGCCAAAAACCAGGGACACATTTTAAACATTGCTTGTATAATGTTTGAAAGTTGCTAGAATAAAATGCTGCGTTACCACCATACATTTCACTGCCACGTCTTGAACCCAGGGGACCCCGTGCAAAACAGTCAGAGCAACATACCACTACATCAAATCAACTGTTTTGTGAAATAGGAAGACTGAAACTTAAATAGCTACCATTTAGTGAATTCAGTTCTCACCATAGCACAGCTGTCAGCCTCTTAGCACAAAAGACCTGAACAAAGCCAATAATGGGTGACTACTACAACCACAAAACATTCAGTGAATTCAGTTCTTACCATAGCTCTCAACCTCTTAGCAAATAACACCCGGACAAAGCCAGTAATGGGAGAATATAGCCCCCAAACATATTCAGTGAAATCAGTTCTTACCATAGCTCTCAACATTAGCAAAAAACCTGGATGAAGCCAATAAATACCTGAACAAAGCCAATACTGGGTGAATACAGCCCTCAAACATATTCAGTGAATTCAGTTCTTACCATAACTCTCAACCCTAGCACAAAACCTGGATGAAGCCAATAATGGGGGGAATACAGTCCCAAACACTACCTAAACAAAGCCAATACTGGGTGAATACAGCCCCCAAACATATTCAGTGAATTCAGTTCTTACCATAACTCTCAACCCTAGCACAAAACCTGGACGAAGCCAATAATGGGGGGGGGGGGATACAGTCCCAAACACAGGGATACATTTCAAATATCCATCTTGTACCCTTAGAAAATTAGAATATGAAGTCTGACAAGTGTGTCCATTTTTTTTAACTTTTGTTAACCAGGAAAGTCTGACTTTGGAAAAAAAAAAAAAAAAAGCTAAGTTTTAGCAGAGGCCCAGGGAGAAACACTCCAGACAGCCAAGAATAAAACCAGAGAACATGTAGCTGTCAGGCAACAAGGACACAAATGCAGAAACCACAGATTTTATGAGGAACAGAAAAAGTATGAGGGAAAATCCTGCAACATTTTTACAAATGGTGGTGGGTAGGGAATTCAGGCTCTTGCCACTTGGGCCCAAGGTACAGGGTTCAAGCCTTATTCACTACCCACCACCATGTACACCTGGGGCATTTCACACACACACACACACACACACACACACACACACACACACACACACACACACACACACACACACACACACACCTCTACCTGAAAGTGCCCCCATCTTCGTTTGTTCATTTCAGCTCCTGCTTGCTAAGTGTCCGGTCCCGCTCCCATCTTCTGTTTCACACACACACACACACCTCTACCTGAAAGTGCCCCATCTTCCTTCCTTCCGTTCGTTTCAGCTCCTGCTGCCGCTTGCTAAGTGTCCGGTCGTCAGGTCCCGCTCCCATCTTCCGTTTGAGTTCCCGCTCACAAACCTCTAACTGACAGCGATGATGTCAGCACGCCTGCGACTGGACTAGTTGGACTTCTTTCTTCTTAAAGGAGAATGTACGTAAAAAAAAAAAAAAAAAACTTTTTTTGTAATTCTCTAGCCGTAGCCGATTCCAGGGGGGTGCAAGTGCACCCCCTTGCACCTGCCTGCGGGCGCCCTTGTTCCTGACCCAGAGACTCCTCATACTCTGGAATAGACTGCTCATACATGTCAAGCTGAGTGCCTCTTTGGCCCTCTTCAAAAGGAAACTTGACAATTGGATGAGCGATAGGAAATTCACCCTGGGGATCAAGTCAGTCGCCCGGCTAGATAGGGGACCAGGGAAATAAATATTCTGGGAAGAAATAGCAAGGGAATTGTTATGGCTAGGCTTGTATGGCTGATGTAGGGCCTTGTAGGGCCGATAGCCTAGTACCAACCTATGAACCTATGCATGGCAATAAACGTCAAACAGATCACTTAGCCTGGTGTTCCACAGAAACTGTGCCCTCATGTGGCTCTTTACTCCTGCTTTCTGAGTAACACTTTCCCAGGAATTAATAGTAACAAAAAATACATGTGCCTAACAAGAGTTTAGGCATTCTAACCATTTTTTGAATGTACACTGAGAAATGCATTCTGGTTGCACACATGGTTATCTTTGCATAGTAATCCTGTTATAGCTTGACCTGAGCTATATTATTTCATGTAGACTGGATGCGTTTGTTTATAACAATGATCTCTCAAGTCACTGGTGTGAATTTCAGTTAAGGGCTGTATGATGATACAGACTGATGGCGGCTGAGCGTCACTGATTTTGGCTATGGTATGCGTCGATGAAGCACAGCAGTAACATTCCTGCGCTTTGCTCATTGGCATACAGTGCTAACATGTGAACTTATTTCATGTCTTCACCAGCTGGCTTACACGTGTTCTCCTCTGCTACCGCATGATAGTTTGGGTGGGTACTGGATGCAAATATATATACAGGCTTGAAACTATAAGACACAGAGGTAAGAGACATGCTGACAGACCATCTTTGCAGACAGTACTCTGTCAGTAAAATAGAACAACAACACTATAACACTTGTAACCTTATAAAATATTTGCAAATCAATCACACACTACACCAGACTAAATGTACCTTCAGCAATTAAGTCCTTGTTTCACTCAAGAGCACAAGACTTACTGTAGTGATGTCACTTGTACCACCATGAATTTGACTACATCTCAAACATACAGGTCTACAGAAGCAAACGGGTACTGTCATGAAAAGCAGTGATCCCAGTATTAAGTCTATTACTTAGGATGAGGCTGTGATTAAAAAGTGACAAAGACTTATACAATATATACTGAAAAGGACATTAGGGTAGAGAAACCATCCCTGGTAAAACAGTTGACCTACAGCATAAATCATTGGTTGCCACAATCAGCTGCAAGCAGTGGTCAGAGAAGGCACTAAAGTCAGAGATTAGGAAGACAATCTGGAATTTGACAGGAAGGAAAGATCAAGAGATCAAGTACATACTCAGAGTGCTAGCATCTCAGTAGGAGATGAAATAGGTGGAGATTAAGAAGAATGTCAGAACCTCAAAACAACATGTGTGAGAACTAGAGAACAGAAATGCAAAACTGAAGGCACATGGGATGCAGTTGAGTACAGAGAAGATGGGTGTAATAGCAGTAAATGGGGAAATCACAAGTAGCTGAAAATTTAGGCAGAAGGGCAAGTACTGGTTAACAGCTTCAAGTACCTAGAAGGGGTGGTTGAGGAAAAGTCTGAATGAGGAAGTCAAAGCTAGAATCAGAGGGGCTGCAGCTAACTAGTACAGTGTGTCTAGTGTACTGTATGAAAGTATGTCAAAGAAGCTGAAGACTAAGGTGTACAAAGCAATGTAATACTGTCTGGTAAAGATAGGTGATCAATGAAGGCAGAACAGGTGAGGAAGCTAGGGGTAACAGAGATGAAGAGCCTGAGACAAGTGATAGACTGCACTCTGTGTGACAGATGAAGAAATAAGGACATCAGAACAGGAAGCCAGGTAGCTCCAATTGCAGGGAAGGCCAAAGAGGACATTAAAATAGTTTAGGTACATGTGTAGAAAAGCAGAAGACAATTCAGTGAAGATTTTAAACAAGCAAGAAGACAAGAGTAACTGAGGGTTCATAAGAGATTATTAGTCTAATAGCTCAAGAGCCATTACAAGTCTAGCCAGTTTTTATTCAGATTTTGCACAGTTTTCTGTCCCTAGGGGAAAGATAAAAAGGGTCAGCAAATGGAGTTTTGACTACTTTCATAGACTGCTTATGTCTATAAGGGGCATGGGCATCACCCCAGGAGTGAATTTATGATTTCCCATCCATCTGTCCAGATTGCATTTGAAGATGGTCAGGGAAGGGCTCTGCTTTCCGTGAATAGGAAGCCTACTCCAGAGGAGGGGCAATGTCTGGGATGCATATATGTCTCCCCAGCATGACATATTCATGTCAGACATCAGGTTTAGATCTTTGGAGCAGGTAACCCTCATGCAGTTATTTTTGGGAATATGCAACATTTCCATCATGGCTGCATCAGAAACTGCCATGTAGCTCAGACACAGATCGCCTCTCAGTAATCGGTAGGAAACTGAATACAGTGATAGGGCTTTTAAGCGGTATATATATATATATATATATATATATATATATATATATATATATATATGACATGTTGGTTATACCCTGTATTTTGTGGAGAAATTGCCAAAGGGTGCTTTGTACTCAATTATTGGTCTGATGATGTTTGAATAAAGTGGCACTATGACATCCTTAGATATGGATACCATGCCCTTACTTAGAAGCTGAGCCACATAGAAGGTTTTCTTCACCACTGTAAACACATGGAGGTCAAAGTTCAGATTACTATCTATCTCAGTACCCAAATCTCTCACCACTGGGTCCATTCTTACTGGGGTGTTATCAATGGGTGATTGATTTCCCAAAGAGCATTATTATGCACTTCTTTGCATTTAGATTGAGGCCATGACTCTGACACCAAATCATTAGTCTGCATCAGACCATTCTGTAGGATATCAGCATCATTTGAGGAGTCAATGATTGCCCCCAACTTCCAGTTAACAACAAAGCTGGTCAGCCAAAGGCAAGCTACATTTGTCTTGACATCTGAGAAGTATATTTCAAACAAGAAGGGCCCAGCACTGAGCCCTGCGGTACTCTACTGGTCATTGGCTTCTTACTGGATGTAGATTTCCCCACTCTTAACAGCATGTGTAGTATCAGTGAGACATTTGGCTATCCATCGGGTGACATAGAGGTTTCTGCCCAATTTTGTGAGTTTATAATACTAGAGTAGAGTATTGTGTCAAATGCCTTGGCCAGGTCATAGTAGGCGGTATGCACTATCTCATCTTCATCCATGGCCTTAGTGACCTTCTGAAAGAAGGCCACCAGACTGACCAGGCAAGACCTTTATTTCACAAAGCTGAACTGTGTTGGGTATAGAGTCTGGAGATTTCCTATGTTGTTGTTAATCAGATCCATGATTATTGTTCCATAGTCTTGCATATGAGGCTAGTCAGACTTATGGGTCAGTAGTTTCCTGTATCAGTTGATGGTCTCCTCTTGTTCAGAGGGATGACTGTTGTCCTTCACTCTATTGGGACAAAGCCTTTCTGGATACTGTGATTAACTAGAGATCCAAGTGGGTCTGCTAGGTCATGTTTCAAGGTATTTAATAGTTACCCTGGGATTCTATCAGGACCCATTGTTGCCATGTTTCTAGCTTTGCAGAGTGCAGTGACAACCTGTTCTTTTGAGATAACAGGCAAAGGAATGCTTGGGGGTATTTTAAGCAAATTGACCGAGGTGATGAGGGGTGAAATATGAGATGAATTTATTGGCCAGCAGGTTTTCTATTTCTTCTGGCTAAGTATAGGTAGTGCCATCTACAGCCAACTAAGAATATTGTTGAGTGTTTCCCTTAAGATTTCAGACACAAGTAAAACATGCTTTGTGGTTGTACTTTGCTTAGGAGACTATTTTAGCCTTGTATTTAACTTTTAAAGACTTGACTAGTTTCCTGATTTGCCTGTTGAGACTAATGAGGGATTTTTTCTCTGTTGTGCATCATCCCACTTCTAGGCAGGAATTTCTTCCTTTTGTTGTATATTCTATTTATGTCAGGGGTTCACCAGGATAGCTTATTTTTCTGACTAGATCTGGGTTTAGTTTGGTCAGGTACTGCCATTTCTATGCAGTGGTTTAAGTGGTTGTCTGCATAGGCCTCCATGTTATTGGAGTTAGGGGGCACTTTAAAATCACCTATGCGACATAGAAGTTAATTTGCCTTGGAAATATTCATTAGGGTTTGATGGTGGTTCTACTGTTACATTTATTTCAAAAGAGACTGACGCTGTGGAGTGGGTGCAACATTCTCCCATGTTTATGAGTTCTATATCAAGGATATTTGACCCCTAGTGGAAGAGCAGATCAGATGTTCCAGAGCATTTGCACTGATAAAGTCCAGGAAGCTCTGATTCTGCATGTTAGTGGTTGTATATATTTCCCAGTTTATGGAGGGGTAGTTAGAATTGACCATGAGTAGTGTGTTGGGCTGAAGTTTATGGAAGGTTAGTTAAAACTGCCCATGAGTAGTGTCTTTGGCTTAATGTTAACTGATTCTAGTAACTTCAGGTATGCAGAGTGGTTTTCATGATTCATGGTTGGGGACCTGTAGCGAGCGATGATATGGTGGGGGATTTTGCCTATGCTCAGCTGGACATAGAGTAGTGCACATGAGTCATCCTGCTTGACCAATCTAGAGGCGTGATTGTTTTTTATATAAATGGAAACACCTCTTCCTTTCATTTTTTCCTTTTCAGAGGGTGGTCTAAATGTGTGTGTGCCAACTGATGGAGCCTTGTACATAACTATCACCTAAAAAAAAAACAGGATTCTATTGATATCACATTCAGACTTAATATCCACAACTTCATATCTGTGCAAAAATGATTTCTGCAGACAGACTGGAGCTGTGCCTGTACCTCCCTAAGTTGGCTCTTTAGATATCTCCCCTGTTAACTAACATAACTCTATAGCCATTATCTGCAATGCACCATGATGTTTGATACAAGCAATGACACTGTGCTAAACTAACAATTACTAACACTCTGTAGACATTTTTTTCAAGGTACAATGTTGCTGTTTGATACACTTGTGTCTGATCTACTAGCAATACTTTATACTATCAACAGAGTATTTCATGTAGTTTAACGAATGTCAATGCACATCCAACTGCTTAAGGTCTATATAACAGTGAGAATATTAGTAGATAATTATACCAGTATATAAATATGAAAGAAATGTTAAACTGAGGTCCCATCTACTTGGGTTGGTGTTAGCTCAGGTGAATGTAAATGATTACAAAACACTTGAGAAGGGTCATGGTGATCTTTTCAAATTTCTCCTAGTGTTATAAATGCCAACTCTGGTCTACCTTGAAAACAGGCTAAAAGCCTACTGTGAGTAACTATGTCAAAGGATAAAAAAAGTACAAGAATTACTAGATAGATTTTGCATGCCTATTGTATAAGGCTTTTATACAACTACTACTCTTGTCTGGTATGTCTTCCGCGGTGGTGCAGCGGTAGTGTTGTTGCCTCACAGCAAGAGGTTTTCCCATTCAATTCTCAGCTATTGTGCAGGGAGTGCCTTCTGTGTGGAGTCTGCATGTCCCCCCCGCTGGTCGAGTGGTGTTCCAAAAGACATGCGTGAATGGGCGTGCCTTCTTTGAAGGTTGGGCATTGAACTGGCAACTCGGCACCATGAAAATCTACTGCCAATCATTAGCGGACCGGAGTTCCGCTGTGGCGACCCCTAACTGGGAAAAGCCGAAAGACAACAACAACAACTTTTGTCTGGTATGTGAATCTCTTTGATGTGTTAATAATGTAATTTAATGTTAATGGAGTTTTTTTGGGCCTTGTCTAAAGAAGGGGCTTACTACCAAGTTGGATTTTCTTACTAAACAAACACAAATAAATACAAGCTTCCAGCTTGAGGACTCCTGTTATTCAAACAATGATTGCACACTTACACCTCTGAAAATACATATGCTCAGCATTTCTATGGCTTTATCAGCCATGCACTGGAGCAAATCACAAAAACTATCTGTTTTTGACCTTACCAATCTAGCCCCACTGCTTAATTCCACCCCATATTTACTTTCCATGGTAAAATCTAACCACAAAACTATCCTCTTATATGTTGGGCTAGTGGTATCAGCATACCACCAAATAGCACTTTCTTTCTTTTTTAATTTTTTTATTTGATTTTAAAACAATAAATAAACAAATCAATTATAAAATAAACACATAACTATTTACATAGATCCACAACTGATCAATAAGTCAAAGTTATACATATCAACAACAATTAATATTCTTCAAGCAAGTCTTTAAGTTTAAGTCAAGATATATATAAATGTGTAATATTAGAAATTCTCATCCTGATAGTATGTAATTCACTACTGCAAACAATTGTTTGCCATACTAATAAATACAACACTAGAGGGGGTAACTTAACCTTTCCAGTTTTTAGTAATTATTTTTCTGACTATAGCAAGAATAGACCACAGAAGTTATTAATTAGTTTCCAAAAGTGGAATATAACTTTATATTCATATACCATCTGCATCCAATCAGTTATTATTTCAGAATGACATCTCAGGCATTTAATTCTATTTGATTTATACATAACTGTAATTTTGTTAGGCATGACAACAGCTCTGTGTAAGAATTGCCAAATGAAAAATTTCCAATATAATGAAGATTTAGTTTTATTTGTAGATTTTAATATTATTTTCTTACAGTCTTCAGAGAAGTCTTCATTATTATTTTTTGAGTAGTATTTCCAACAGGAATTGTCTAAATATGTGAACTCTAAATTAAGACTTTTTATAAATTTGTAACAACTATGATTTATTTTTCATTGCATTATTATTGATAGTTATTAAGAATTCCCATAATTTGGGGGACATTTCTTTTCTAGATTGAATATCTTATTAATCTCTGTGTTCACAAAGTCTCTAAATATTTACAAAATGAACCAATTCTCAGAATCTTGATTGTATTTGGATCTTAAATTTTCAACAGTATATATTAGTACTCTTTATTAATTGATGCCAATGAATTAAGTTACTTTGTTGTTTAAGTACTAGCATTTTGTTGAAGTTATGAGTATCTAAGCAATCATTTGTATATGTAGTTGGAAACATAGAAAATATTAAGTCTTTAATACAATGGTTAGTATATGTGAACTTTTGGAAAGAGGAAATTATGTTATTTAAATAGAGAATTTGAGAAGAGGCTGTAATTCCATTTACAAAAAAATCTTTTAATATCCAGATAAAACTATTGGGGACTATTTGTTTATGACTGATTGTGATATATTCATTATTTATTAATAATATTTCTTGATGTATTTGTTTCCATTTTGAATCATAAGATGAATTTATCCACAGCGCTATAACATTTATCAGTTATTGAAGTAGCATAGAATTGAATATCAGGGAATTGTATTCCACCATTATCCCAATCTTTTTTGTGCCAATCAAAGGAAACTTTTGGAGTGGAGTCCTATGGAGAAAAGCTCAAAGGAAACTATTGGTTTATTAGGATGCCAAAAAATTGAATTGAAGTAGAATATTATTTATCTTCTTCAATCTTTTTGGTGAAGATAGCACTGAAGATTTTAAGACAATATTTTAGGGAGAATTTCCATCTTAATAAGCATTAATCATTCTTCCATGGTAAAGAAGAATTTATTCCAATTTGTGACTAACCTTACACTTTTATCGACAATCTGTTGAATGTTTGTTTGTACCATTTCTTTACTATTAGACATCATGGTTATAATTTGGTATTTCATTTGATTACTATTCCAACTGAAGTTAGAATACTTTTTGTATTTTTTTAATTCTTTATTAATTAATAATGTGCTTGTTTTATTACAATTAAAGCTTAAGTTTAAGATTTCCTCAAACTGACCCATAGAACTAATTATATGCTGTAATGCCTTCTCTATATTTCCTATTGTTAGTAAAATATCATCAGCCAAGAGTTGAATCTTTAGTTCAAATTTTTCTTTTATTTTGATGCCATTAATGTTCTTATTAGATCTAATACTATTAGCAAAGGATTATATAAGTAATGCAAAAAGTAAAAGTGATACTGGACAGCCTTGTTTTGTGTCTTTTTGTAATTTAGAGGAATTAGAAAGAAAATAACCTATTTGATATAAGCACAAGAGTTATTGTATAACTTAGAAATTAATGCAATTAACTCAGGTGAGAAATTATACCCTTTAAGTGTTTTAAACAGGTATGACCAATTAACTGAGTCAAAAGCCTTATCTAAATTGAGACTAATGACAATAGCCTATTAACATATGTATTCTTATTATATTATCATGTACTTTTCTATTTTAAATAAACCCAGTTTGATCATTGTTAATAAGTTTAGGTATAATTAGATTAATTCTCTTAGCTAAAATGGACATAAACATGTTATAGTCCACATTTAAAAGTGAAATGTGTCTGTATGATGAGTAAGTTTGTAGGATCTTTATCTTGTTTTAAAATAAGTGATGTAAGGGAATATTTCCATGATGAGGAATACTTCAGCAGTTGTTTTTATTTCTCTATAAACCTTTTCTAATATTTTAACTGCATCATCCTGTAGTATTTTATATAGTTTTGGTATAAGGCCATCTAAGCCTGGCACCTTATTATTTTTTAAGTTTTTTATTTATGCCAAATCCGGGAGGGTGAGGGTGGGGTCCTAGGGTTAGTTTTGGAGGAAAAAAGAGCTGTTATCACAATTACATCTTAATGTGCATACCCCCCCCCCAGACTTAATGGGACTCCATCCATCACTTGCTTGTTGAAATTAAAAGCTTACCAATGCTAGAAGGTTTTATTTATTTTCTTTTTTGTAAATAAGTTTTTAAAATAAACTATTATGCATTTATATGCAATATTCTTAAAATGTTTTTATTTGGTATTGTTATATAAATTAATGTATTTTTAACATTTTTTTCTTTGGTAATAGTAAAGTCTGTATTGCATTTTAGTTACATTGTTGCTTTAAAAATTTTGGTGCAAAAGTGTCGTGCGATTTTAAAAGGTTTTAAATAGCAGTGTACCACTTCCATTCTGTTATCTGAAGAAGTATAATAGTTACAGACGAAAGAGCTTATGTACTTGTCCTAAATAAATGTGGTATGGTTTGCAGTGATCATAGAATATTCATGCTTTTGGCTCTTTTTCTTGGTTAATGTTTCTCTGGATTACTTTGTTGATTTGTTTGGTACAGCATGGCTCCAGGTGGTTTAACATACCTCTCAACTGTCCAGATTTTTGTAGAATGTCCAGATCTTTTGCCTCATATTTTTAGTTTATTCCTCATAAAATTTGTGGTTTTCTGGCAAATCACTGAGATGATTTGATGACTGAAGTCTCTAAATAATGATATAAATTTGAGTTTCAGACTTCATATCCTTTAGAAAATATATACTAACAAAAACTTGGTATTCTAGCAACTTTCTAAGTTTATAAGAACAATATTTAAAATATGTTCCTATTTTTCAGCGTTTTTCTCCCCATTTGGTTAGGCTTTGCCCAGATTTCTTGATTAAGACGTATGTGGTCCAGGCATCTCACAACCTCTGTTCCCTGACTTTGATATGGAGGAAATGCACTGGTCAGTGGGCAACTTGACCCGACTTGTTCAACAACTATCGCAGAAGGTAGATTTATTACAACTGCTCGTAGGTCCAGTTAACTCTCAGAAGAGAGCATTGGTGGAACTGTATCCTAGTTTAATTCTGGAAGAGAAAGGACTGTTCAGGAGCCAGTGTGGAATATGAGCTCTACCAACAGTAACAATAACATTTTTAATATTTATGACTCAGCTAACCAAACTGTTTCTAGACTTGATGGATGGTTACAAAAAATAGACTTTTCTAATAATACTGCACCTTCAATGTCTTATACAGTACATGAACACCTTGATGAGTTTGAATATAAATTATTGAAAATTTGTAAGCTGTAACTTGAAAACACCTACCTTATAGAATCCATCAAGGCTAACTGGGTCCCTAAAGGACTTAGGCTTTGGAAATACTCGACTGGTTTAATAACCAATTCCTCCTTACACAATGATTTATTACAGCTGTTTGATAAGCACAGTTGTGAATTGATGGAACTCTTGGTGAAACATAACATTAGAACAACTGATGGACTTAGAAGTGACATCAGTTCTCTTGACAAAGCAATAACAGAGAACATGAACAATGACCAATTTATAGTGCAGCATGGAGATATTTACCATTCAATAGATGTTCAAATCAACAAAATGAAGGAGAGGAAGCAAGGGAAATTTAAGAGGGACAGGTTTGAATATGCTGACAACAAAGCCTATACAAAACATACTGCTTCACACGAATGGGGTAACAGACTGCCTCAGGAGAATTACCAGTGCATAGCAGTAAACCATTTCATAGGACCCAGTGATGAACTATTTCAGAGTGGGCAAATTGCACATGAACCCCCTTTGAATTTTCCACCACTTTGCTGGTCGGAGAGACTGAAGGGCAAACAATATGCCTAGAGAGGGCCTTGGCCAGGCCAGAATTGCAACATCTTGTCCCCCCAAATCGCCATGCAGGAATGGTCAGGAAAAACAAGGAGGAAAGGATGGAAGAGATGACCCAAGGCACTGCTGTTTTTGAAGGCCTTGAATGTTGTATTGTAACTAACTGTACTGGTGATTTTAATGTGTTTAACTACAATTCTTTCTGTATTCAATAATCACATGCTGAATTCTTAACAAAAAGTTTCTCTTTTGTTGTTGGAAGGAGAGTCCACTTAGCCGAGACTCTCATGGATTTAAAATAATATGTAAGAAAATTGAATCTAAGGTTGTTTTTTTTTTGGTAAAAAATTAAATTTAAACAATGACCATTTAAAATTGTCCAGTATTTGTAACCCACCCCTGCACCCCACATTAAACATTTTTGAAAAGATGTGTGAATTGGACCTCAGGTATAGCATACCTAGTAGAGCTGGGTCAAGTTTTTCCAACATCACTGGTGATGAGTTAGCTATAATAAATTAATTGAATTTGGCTAGCATCCACATAATGAAGCCAGATAAAGGGGGTGGGATAGTCCTAATGGACAATATATAGTATGTGAAACAAATGTATGGGGTGTTATTTGATGACACTTACACCCAAGTGTCAAAGAATATGTTAATATTGCTATAACAAGAGACACTCAGCTTTATATGATATGTTAATACAGGGACAAATTGATGTTAATGAACACAATTTTTTGTCCATTTAAAATCCTATGATACCACCAATATTTCACATACCAAAGGCCCATAAGGATAAAAAAACTCACCTATGAGACCTTTCACAGATGCCAGATGTTCTATTACCTCTTCTTTGGTGAAATTTTTAGACCATCGTTTAAAGATGTATGTGCTGAATATTTTTTTTTATCTGTTGATTTGTTACTTTGTTTGTTACTTTATTTCTTTTTAAACAAGAAACATCTTTATTAAATTATCATGCATGACATAGGCCATATTACAGTTGTATAAATGACATTAAACCATAGCAACACAATCTCAGTTGCAAACATACATTCCAAACAGTGTGACACAACTCTAGCTGCAAACATTATACATCACTTTTAACATATCCAGTTATTGTTAGTCAGTCATGACATACCTGATTCAAATCCTACTGTCTTTTTTAAATCTCGTTCCTCCTCTGCATGTATTGATCCCACAGTTCCCATTTCTTCCTATGTAATTCACTCCTACCCTTTTGTAAAGTTCCCAGTTCCAGTTATTTTAACTCTGTTACTATCTTCACTACTTGTAGTAAAGTTGGTTTATGCTTTGCTTTACATTTTTTAGTATTTGCTTTTTTAGCAGCCATCATAATTAGACTCAGCAAGGCCGTACTACGTCTACGCAATTTCGAGTTTGTATCATAGCTCAAAAAAATATTTTCCCTAGTCACTCCAACTTGCTCACCCAGCATCTCTGACAGAGCAGTCTGCCGGGAATCTTTAAAGGACCATAACGGGCAAACAATGAAAAAACATATATTTTTTATCTTGCCATGATTTACTGCACTTCCTAAAGCTGCCTGCAGCAAAATAAGTTCTCATTCCTTATTTTATTTTTTTTTTACTCTTGTCTGCCCTCATGGGGGCAGACATTGTGATTCCTTTGGAAAGCTAAATCTGTCTCAATGCACAGACTATGAGAACAAATAGCCCTACCATTTGTTGTCAGACTAGACTTCCATTCACTTAGAATGGACCACCTGAAAAAAAATGCCAAGTTTGAGAGTCTGCAGCTCATGTGTCATTGACTGGTATGTGCTGAGTTTTACAAATGTTGTTCCTATTGCTGTACTACACATTCTTTGAAAGAAACTTGCAAAAGTGTCAACAAATTACTGAGATAAAAAAAGTCTTTTCACAAGGAGCAGTTTTGCAAGTTTCAATTCCTGGCCAAGTTACTCCTCCCATCTCCCCTCCTTCAGTGGGCTACAGTCTCACATTTCAGGCTTGGGTAGATTCAACTATTTTGTCAGCTTTGCATGACAATAGACATAAAAAAAATCACAGCCTGGTGTGCCACTAAAACTGTTCCCTTTTATGTCTCTTCACTTCTGAATAGCATTTCCCCTGGAATAAAAAAAAAAAAAAAAAAATCAGTCCAGAGTTTGGGCCAATCTCTCCATTTCTTATTGTGCACAGTAAAACATTCAGTTTATAATGCATTCTGGCTGCTGACGTGGTTATCTTTACATAGTTCTCTTATAGCATAACCTGAACTTATGGTATTCAATGCCAAGCTTTACAACAGTTCTCAGTTTCTCAACAATGACCTCCCAAGCCTCTGATGTGACCCAGTACTTTGTCAATATACTGTAAATACATAGATTAATACAAATATTTGTGCACATATGACACACACAATAATACACATATACCATCATTAAAACAAGATAAATGCAATATAAATCATATCAATATAGTTATGATTTTGGTTATCTAACAGTGTAGTATCTCGCAGGATGCACAGTAGCAAACCCCGCCCCTAAACGCCCACAACTTGCATTGCAACGTTAATAGTAATTAGCTGTAATATTGCAAAAGCATTTTAATATAGCTTCTAACAGAATTTAGTAAGTTATACACCAAAAATCAAACTAAAAAGCATTTTAATATAGCTTCTAACAGAATTTAGTAAGCATTACACCAAAAAAAAGCAGAGACATGAACACCGGACAGGCTTTTAATGCCACAATCTAGAATAACAAATACCTACATATATTGCAAAAGGCATGACAATGGTTAATATACAAACACCGGACCGACAATTAATCATGAGAATGGTTTAAAAAAAGCATATACAAACACTGGACACAGTAACAAGTCCATTCAACGAAAATCAAATGCAACAGTTATTTGGCATGATTACGGAACACTACACATCTTTCTGCTATTCTATTAATTTTAATATGCACTTCACCTCAAGTGAAACTTTGTGATAAAAAGGCCACTGCTGCTTAACAAGTAAACCCACTATATAACAAACAAGCCCCCGTCATACCTTTCAACCATCTAGTATCGTAAAATGTTGTTGGCTATGTTTAAACATGCTCATACAGTCAAGCGCGCCAGAAAAAGCTGAAAAAGTTTAATGTCTCACAACAGGTACAGGGCGAAATGTGCACAAAAATTTGTATCAACAAAAGATACGAGTTATAGCACTAAGATGTGTAGTGTTTTTCAGATTAAAAACTTAAAGTGCTATAACTCATATCTTTTGTGGCCAAGAATGAGTGTTGAACTACAGATGGATGCTTTCATTTCATTATGTCCATAATATGTAAGTATTTTATTTTCAATGATCGTGAAACTGTATTGTATAACTTGGGTTACTTATTGACACATAACAGGAAAGGTGTACTGCTCGCTGTCACTCAAATGTGCGCTGACATGCCAATCATTATTGACACACCCTAACCTGCGCAGTACCGCCCGCGAGGTACTACACTGTTAGATAACCATGATTTCTAGTTTATGACCCTGTTTGCCTATGGAAACTTCTTTTTGAATTTATGTTCAAGCAGTTGTATATTTGTTGTATATTATCTTGTTTAATTGTTTCTCGATATTGTAACCACTTTGTATGCTGCATTTATTTTATTTATTTATTTATTTATTTATTTATTTATTTATATTTGTTGACCGGGAGTGTCCGACTGGACGTAGGTCCATTTTCAGCAGAAGCCCGGGGAGAAAAGCTCCACAGTTAAAATAAACAGCCAGTAGTTACATTGGATTACATAGTGATTAACAATTTACATAGCAATTACTTACAACATATTTACAGATGAAGAACATAGTACATCAGTAGACAACTAGAATCTTTATATGTGAAGTACATAACAGACATTAACAAATGTTAAAATACGAAGTTACTGGCTTATGAGCATCTGAGCTTGCTATAATCAAGGTAGTTAGTGGAGTGGAAAGAAAGGTAGTGGTTGGATGGGGTGGGTGATATTAGAGTGGGAGCTGCAAGGGCATAGCCAGCATGTTTTTAGGTGCGCTTTTAGTAAAGTTTTGAAGTGGGTGCATGATGGTATGAAGGTAATTGTGGGTGGGAGGGAGTTCCATAATTTGGCTATGGTGCAAGAGAATAGTGCTTCACCAGCAGAGTTATTGGCTTTAGTGATCTGCAAGTGATTTTTGTTGCTGGATCTTAGTGGTCTGGTGGTGCAATAGGGTTGGAGTAGATTCTGGAGGGATGGGACATTTAGTGGATGGTTTACTAGTTTGTGGGCGAGTGAGAGGTGATACCATTGAAGGAGGTGAGGGAGTTCAAGCCAGTCCAGTTCAGCAAGTGAGAGACAGTGGTGACTACGGTAGGATGCCCCTGTGGTGAATTTGGCGATTTTGTTGTAGCAGGTCTCTAGCTTGTTTAGATCGCATTGCCTTAGGTTGGTATATATTGGAGAGGCATAAAGTAGGGTGGAGATAAGGTGGGAATTTGCTATTGAAATATTTGCTGCTTTGGTGAGAAGATGCTTATTTCTGTATAATGCTCCTAGTTTTTTGTGGACTTTTTTTATGGTCATGGATATGTGAATGTCAAATTTTAGTTTATTGTCTATTTCCACTCCTAGCAATTTGGTGTGTTTAGTTGGGTATATAGTGGTGTTGTCTTTTGCTGTGATGTTAAAGTGAGAGTTGTTTTGAGTATGTTTGGTGGGTTGGAAGATGAGTAGTTTAGTTTTGTTTGGGTTGAGTATTAATTGGGCATCGGATAACTAAGTTTCAACAGAGGAAAAGGCTTCCTGTGTGACTTTTTGCAGTTTGGGTAGGGACTGGGCTGAGCAGATGATGGTCGAGTCATCTGTGTATTGTTTGAGTGTGCCATGTTTGGTGGCATAGGCTAGATTATTGGTGAAAACAGAGAAGAGTAGGGGTCCAAGGATGGATCCTTGGGGAACCCCTATGGAGACAGGTAGTTGGGAAGATATGTCATTCTGCCATACAACAGATTGTTGGCGGTCAGACAGGTAACTCTGAAACCAGTTGGTGACTGATTGTGAGAAGGATAGGTTATTGAGGACAGAGATAAGTTGTTTGTGTGGGACCATGTCAAATGCTTTAGATAGGTCTTGGAAAGTAGCAGAGGAGAGATAGCCATTGTTTTTATGCTGAAGGATAGTGTTAGTAAAGGAGAGTAAGGCAGTGGTGGTGCTATGGTTTGGTCGGAAACCATGCTGAGTATTGGAAAGGAGGTAGTCTGAGACCTGAGAGTGTATGCATCTCTCTAGTATTTTGGAGAGTGGAGAGAGAATAGCTATGGGGCGGTAATTGGTTAGTTCTGTGGAGGGTCCGCCTTTGTGGAGGGGAATTATATGTGATACTTTCCACAGTGTGGGAACGTAACTTTCTGACAGAGATCGGTTAATCAAGATGGATACTGGGTAGGCCAGAGCATCAGCTGCGATTTGTAGGTATTCACTTGGAAGGCTGTCTGCTGCTAATTTGGTGGGCTTAAATTTAGTTAAGAGTTTTTTTTATGTTGGAGGTAGGTACAGGAGAAAAAGAAAAGGCAGTGGGGAGATTACTACATGAAGGTGTGGCTTGGAGGGGAGGGGGTTGTGTTGTTTAGCTAGTGATTGTATGGTTTGTCTGAAGTGTGTGTTGAATGAGGTAGCAATATTTTCTGAGGAGTGAGGGGTGTTAGGAGGAGGGGTACTGACTTTTCCTGGGTGGAGGATGGAGTTTATGGAGGACCAAAATTGTTTGGGGCTGTGTTCGGAGGAGTCTAGGGCAGACTGGTAGTATTGGAATTTGTCCTGTTTTATTAGCTTTTTGACTCCATTGCGTAGTTGTAGGAATTTCTGTCTAGTTGAGGGGGTTTTGGTTTGGCGCCAGTGCTCCCAGGCTTTATCCCTGTTTTTCATTTCTGACTTAGTGGTTTTCTGTAGCTATGGGGAGGGTTGTGCTTTGATTCTGGAAAGTCTTATGGGGTCATGGTAATTAAGGATGCTCAGGAAGGTAGTATTAAGAAATTCAACTGCATCATCAAGACTGAGGTACTTTAGAGGATGCCAGTTACATTATTTGAGGGATGAGATAAATGTGAGTGGGTTATAGTTTATTTTTTTACGTATTTGACGGTAGACGACAGGTTTAGCTTGGTATAGGTATTTTTTCAGTAGGAATGTTGGGGAGTGATCACTGAGGCTATCTGATAAGCAGCCTGTTATATATGACTGGGGGCTCTTACTGACTAGTATCCAATCCAGGGTAGTGTGCTTGCTGGAGTTTTTATTTATCCTGGTTGGTGACTGGATTAGTTGGGTGAAGCCATGAAGGTTTACATGATGGGTTGGATGGTTGCCAGAACAGGATTGCCAGTCAATATTAAAATCACCTAAAATAATAGTTTCTTGAGGGAGATGGTGGGTAGACCAGCTGAGGGGATTTTCTAGTGGTGGTATATATTATTTATTCATTGCCTATTTGTGGAGCTGATGACTTTAAGATCTGGATGTTTAGATGCTGTTTAAATATTATAGCTACTAAAAATTCAAAAAAACAAAAAACAAACTGGTGAAAAACCACCCTTGCAGGTCCAGCGCATTCTTGTTTACAACACAACCTGTAGATTATAAAGAACTTTGTACACATCTATCTGAATCCAGGAGTTTAAAGGCACTGGACCTGCAAGGGTGTTTTTTCACCTAAATATTATAGCTACACTGCCTCCTTTCTTGTTTAGCTGGTCTACTCTTAGTATGCCATAACCTGTAGGGAGTATTTGCTCACTGGTAATGTGAGGTTTTAGCCAGGTTTCTGTCAGGAAGATTATATCTGGGGAGTACAAGTCTATGATGGCATGGAGTTCATGGACTTTGTTGAATATACTTCTAATATTTAGGCTTAATAGAAGGAAGTCATTTGGCTTTCTATTGGCTGTAATATGGGAGAAGTTGTGGTTTCTAGTTTGATTATGAGGTCTGGGGTTGGAGATGGTAGGGCCAGGGTTGGGGTGGATATCTCCTCTTAGGGCTAGTTTTGATATGCATGAGGTTATTAGTTTTCTCAGTTTTTGAATGTGTTTGTTTATAAGGGAAACTTTATGATTGTGCTCTTTGGGTAATAGGTATGGTGGGAGGGTTACTATGTTAAGTTGTAGGGATGCTTTATGTTTGAGTAATATAGTTGGTAGAATATGTGGGGGGTGCATAGGGATGGTTCTTGAGTTGGTGGGAGGGGAGCTGAGTGAGGGTGAGACATGAGTGGTGGTGTGAGTAGTAGTACAGTGACAGTGGTTGAGTGGCGGAATGATGGAGCTCTGGTAGGATGTAAGATATGCAAGGAGAGTGCATGCAGTGAGCATAGGTAAGGTATGCTTGTACATGTTAGTTGAGGAGGTGTGATAGTAGTGGGAAGATGGAGGAGGTAGTGTTGGGTTAGCTCTGTGGTTGGATACTGGAAAGATGGGAGGGGTTTGTGAGTGTAATAAAGGTGGGACCACTGGGGGCGGGAGGGAATAGGGGGCAGGGTAGGGAGCGAAGCGGGTAGAGACCCTGTTAGTTGCTCTTATGAGGGAGCTGGAAACAATCAGGTAACAGAGTTAACCGATGACTGAACATATGATAGTGACAAGGGTGGTTGTAGTTTTAAAAATGGTGCCTGCCACAGGTAATATTTATTAACTTTGGGATTGTCTTAAGGTAATAAACAGGGAAGTGGGAGGGGAGAACAAGGGTGTGAGCAGGCAGTTCTTTGTACTGCTGCTAATGAGCCAAAGCAAAGACAAGTTAGTGTTTGAGAAACAATCACAATTGACCAAGGACTGCTCTGAAACTGTAAGTCATTTCTTAACCATTTCTCAGGTGGAAAAACAGGATAACCGTGTATCAGTAGGCCACTGTGGTATCAGTTTAAATTAACAAACACACAGTATTGATCAGTTATGGATACTATTTGCTAACAGAAGGGAATAAGAGAGAAAGTGGAAGATGAGTGTGTGTGTGTGTGTGGGGGGGGGCTGCTTACAAGCCAAAGCAGAGTGCTGTCCAGGGGAAAAGGAATATTGGCTCAAACAGGTAGACACATACTCAAAGTTAACTTTAGCTGTTTGCAGACAGTTCAGACCCAGACTGCGCTTTTCTTGTAAGAATGATAAAGGTGGTACTGCAGTTGAATATTTAAGAGTGGTATTAGGTCTAGAAAAGAAGTGTACAGAGAGGAGTAAGCACTTTGAGATGGTAAAGATATATTATAAAGATTACAAAAAACAAACTGAGCAAATAGCTACTGTATGCAGGAAAATGTCTTGAAAAACTACTAATATATGCAGATACTGAGCCAATTGGAAAAACATCTGTTAGAAGAAACCTCAAGACAGTTATGCAGTCACAGATAAAAATATAGTAAGCAGCACTCTGTCGAGCATCAATTATAAAACTCTGATTTTACTCCTTTTATATTTTCTATGCTCTTTGTACAAAATAGCTATGTTTGTCTAATTTATTTTTATTATTTTTTATAATTGTTTACTATGTATCTGGAGCTTTTCTCCCCCAGCCTCCGCTGAAAATGGTCATCTTGTGTCCAGTTGGACTAACCTGGTAAACAAATAGAAAATAAATAAAAAATAAAATATACTAAGAAAATCAATCAATATACCAAGCAAAATCCAAAACTTAAGAAAAAAAAACACAGAAGGAAGGAAAATGTTTCCTTGATGCTGTCATGAAAATCCCACTCACTTATTCAGATATTGTGGGCAAACATATATATATATATATATATATATATATATATATATATATATATATATATATATATATATATATTATAACATATATACTATATTAGGCAAAACAATGTACCCAACACACTAGTCATAGGTGACTCTGTAGTCAGGCACACTGATGTCCCACTTACCAGGCTAAACAAGGAGAAGGTTACTTTCAGCTGCCTGTCAGGTGCCAGGATCTGCCACATAACCCATGCACTCAGATCACTCCACAACCAAGTGCAAATATGACTCTGTCATTGTCCATGTTGGAGTGAATGACCTGAGACATGCCTCCCTGGACTACATGAAAAGAGACATGGAAGAGCTCTCTGATCTTGTAGCCCAGGGAGGTATGACCCTAGCCCTGAGTAGTATTCTGCCATCACCCAGAATGATACCGCAGTACAAGGACAAAATGATTGACTTCAACAATTGGCTAAGCTTCTGGTGTCATTCTAAGGGGATCCAGTATCTGTCTGCCTGGGATGGCATGGTCAACAGACCATGATGCTTTGCCAGAGATGGCCTGCACCTGTCGCCCATGGGATTCCGGATACTGGCTAAGGCTCTTACCGCCCCTATAGTGCCTTTTTTAGACAGGTTTCAAATGTAACAGGAACAGGCAAGCAAAAACTGATGGTAATTCTACTCAATGCTAGAAGTATAAATCTCAAAATGCACTCACTCAAGGCACTCCTTAAAATAGAGAACATCGATACCTGTGCAGTGACTGAGACCTGGTTCAAGGCTCCAAAGAGCACTCCTGCACTACCAGACTATAACTCATACCACACTTTTCAGCCACGTAACCTGGACCGGAACACCAAAGGCGGAGGTATGCCCATATTCATTAAGGATATCCACACCTCCAGGCTAGTTGCTTAGCATAATGCATCCGAGGTTATCCAAGTGCAACTAACTCTGGGCAAAACTGCAATCGAAACTGTAGCTTGCTACAGATCCCCCATCATGCTCCAGGATTCCCACTCATCTTTTCTTGATATACTGGAAAATATTAGGGTTCAAACACCCTAATAATGGGCGATTTCAACTACCCCACCATCAACTGGGAAAACTACTCATGTACCAACTCCTTCGCTCAACGCTTTCTGGAATTCATAAATTCCAGTGCCATGGATCAACTTATCCACGCCCCCACCAAGGGCAACAATATCCTAGACCTAGTCATTACCAACATGAATGACCGGTGTTCCACACATGAAGTCAACTCCTCGTTGGTCAGATCTGACCATAAGCTAATCACCCTAGATATCCATATCCCGCCCCCACCCCACATTAAGGAAACCATGGTAAAAAATTATTCCATAGCCAACTTCATGCTTCTTAAGACAGAAGTGGCGAACTTCATGACACCCATGCAGACGGCCAATACAGTTACGACTGCTGAATCCTACACAAATGCACTCTATAAGCACTTACATGAGTGCATGGACCGTGCTATCCCAAACAGAACCAAGAAGTTATCCTCCAAAAAAAGGAAGCCAATCTGGTGGTCCCCTGCCATAAACAAACTGTACAACAGAAGGAAGAAACTATTGCAAAAGAGAGTAAAATCCCATGAGTGGTGGAGCTTCCTGGTCAGCCTCAGTAAGACGCTGAGATCCCCTATAAGAGCATCCAAAGCTAGCTATGAAAATAAAATTGCCATTAATTATAAGGACAACCACAAAGCATTCTATACCTATGTCAAGAATCTCAATGGCAACACCCAGATCTGCTCTGAGTTACAGCACAACTGCATGAAAATTATAGAACCAACTGATATTGCCAACATTCTGAGAGATAGGTTCAGTGCTAATTTTACCTCCCACTCACACCCTAAAGGGCCCATATCTATGCAGGAAGAATGCAGAGTCCCTGTAATCACAACTACACTGGTAAAAGCTGCACTCTCTAAAGCCAAAAACACAGCATCCATGGGACTGGACAACATCCCAGGTTGCATTTTACATGAACTTCAGAACGAACTGACTCCCCACCTAAGCACCATGTCCAATCATAGCCTCACATCAGGCTTTGTGCCCACTGAATGGCACACAGCAACAGTTATCCCACTCCACAAAGGGGGAGCCACCACTGATCCCGGGAACTATCATCCTATTAGCCTGATGAGCTTGGTCTGCAAGGCCATGGAACGTATAGGTTCATAGGTAGGTACTAGGCTATCGGCCCTGGGGGCCTATACAAGCCCAGCCAAAAAGGTACCCTGGCTTTTACCACCCAAGAAAATTATTTTCCTGTGCCACTGTCAAACAGAGCCACAGAGGCGATCCTCGGGGTGACTTTCCTATTTCCCATCCAATCATCAAGATTTTTCTTGAAGAGTGCTAATGAAGAGCTTTGTTTGATATAAATATGTAGTTTATTCCAGAGTATGGGAAGTCTCTGGGACAGGACTCTATCCCTCCGGCATGTTCTGTTTATTGTGGTGACAAGGTTTAGGTCCCTAGAGCGTGAGGCTTGGAGGGATTGGGATTTCTTTAAGTGGAGCATGTCCAAAAGCTCTGGGTTTGACATAGCTTTGTATGTTATGCAGAGATCACCTCTGAGTAGGCGATATGCAATGGAGTAAAGCTGGAGTTTTTTGAGACAGTCTGCGTAGGGCATCTGTTTGAGGCCGGTAATCTTCTTTGTGAGGTATTTCTGTGGCCTTTTCAGTTGTTGTAGATGTCTTGTGAGGTACATACCAAAAGGGGTGTTGTACTCTATAATGGGTCTAATGAGTGATGAGTAGAGGGGAACAATGACCTCTTTTTTCTGGATGAGAAACTTTTGTGATGAGGTGGGCCATGTAGAAGGATTTCCTGACTACTGTGGCGATGTGATTATCAAAGGAGAGAATACTGTCCACCTGTGCCCCAAAGTCTCTTATTACACTTTTGGTGTTAAGTATACTATCACCTATGTTGTAGTTCATGGGTACAGAGTTTTTACCAAAGGAGATGAAAATGCACTTTTTGGCATTGAGCTTGAGGCCATGGCTTACCAGGCATCTGTCTCAGTGAGGCCCTTTTGTACTATGTCCACATCATTAGGAATTTTGATTATGGCTCCTAGTTTGCAGTCATCTGTGAACTTCATTAGCCAAAGACCTTCTGTGTTAGCCTGTACTTCAGAGAAGTAGATACCAAACAGGAGAGGACCCAGGATTGAACCCTGTGGTACTCCATTTGTCGCTGGTCTGAAGACGAATTTGGAGTCTGCTACTTTCACAGTGTGGGTTCTGTCAGTGAGCCAGTTGCCAACCCATCTTGTGACATAGGGATTTATACCTAGTTTAGTGAGTTTATCTATAATTCCAGAGTGGGGGGTGGTGTCAAGCCTTGGCAAAATCTAGATAGGCTGTGTGAACCACTTTACCCTTGTCTATGGCTTTGGTGACTACTTCAAAGAAGTCTATCAGGTTTAGGAGACATGATCTGCCTTTTACAAACCCAAACTGGGTGAAGTCCAGAGTTTGGAGATTACCAATGTCTTTGTTTATAAGTACCATGATGATACGTTCCATGGCCTTGAAGACTAGGCTCATCAGGCTAATGGGGCGGTAGTTCCCAGGGTCCATGGTGGCTCCACCCTTGTGGAGTGGGATAACCGTCACTGTGCGCCATTCAGCAGGCACAAAGCCTGAGGTGAGGCTATGACTGAAAAAAAATAAACAGCCTCTGCAAGGCTTGAACCCAGGACCCTGCACACCATAGCCAAAGTGATTTACCACTAAGCCCTGTCAGATATCATCATGGAACTCATAAACAAAGACATTGGTAACCTCCAAACTCTGGACCCCACCCAGTTTGGGTTTGTGAAAGGCAGATCATGCATCCTGAACCTAATTGACTTCTCTGAGGCAGTCAATGAGGCTACGGTGGTTCACACAGCCTATCTTGACCTCGCTAAGGCTTTTTACACTATCCCATATTCTGAAATTATAGCTAAACTAGGTATAAAACCCTTCGTCACAAGATGGGTTGCCAACTGACTCACTGACAGAACCCACACTGTAAAAGTTGCAGACTCCAAATCTGACATTAAACCAGTGGCAAGTGGAGTATCACAGGGTTCAGTCCTGGGACCTCTCCTGTTTGGTATCCACTTCTCTGAAGTACAGGCTAACACAGAAGGCCTCTGGCTAACAAAGTTCACAGATGACTGAAAACTAGGAGCCATAGTCAAGTCCCCAAATGATGTGGACATCCTACAGAAGGGCCTCACTGAGACAGATGCCTGGTGTTAGAGCTATGGCCTCAAGCTCGATGCCAAAAAGTGCATTGTCATCCCCTTTGGTAAAAACTCTGTACCCGTGAGCTACCACATAGGTGGTAGTCTACTTAAAACCGAATGTGTGTTGAGACCTTGGGACCCAGGTGGACAGTAGTCTCTCCTTTGATAATCACATCGCCACAATAGTCAGGAAGCCCTTCTATGTGGCACACCTCATCACAAAAGGGTTCTCATCCAGAAAAAAAGAGGTCATTTTTCCCCTTTACTTGACACTCAGACCCATTATAGAAAACAACACCCCTTTTGGAATGTACCTCACAAGACATTTGCAGCAGCTGGAAAGGCTGCAGAAGTACCTCACAAAGAGGATTACTGGCCTCAAACAGATGCCCTACACTGACCATCTAAGAAAACTCCAGCTTTACTCCGTAGCATATCGCCTACTCCGAGGTGATTTCTGCCTAACATATAAAGCTATGTCAAACCCAGAGCTGTTGGACATGCTACACCTAAAGAAATCCCAATCCCTCTGAGCTACACACTCTAGGGACCTAAACCTTGTCAGCACAATAAACAGGACATGCTGGAGAGATAGATTCCTGTCCCAGAGACTTCCCATACTCTGGAACAAGCTACCCATCTATGTCAAGCAAAGTTCCTCATTAGCACTTTTTAAGAAAAATCTTTGAGTGGATGGGACATAGGAAAATATACCCCGGGAATCACTTCTGTGGCTCTGCTCGACAGTGGCACAGAAAAATAACTTTCTTGGGTGGCATAAGCCAGGGAAACTTGTTGGCTAGGCTTACTTAGGCCCTTAGGCCGATAGCCTAGTACCTACCTATGAACCTATTATTAGACTAAATACAATATTATGTAGCATTGAAATGTGCTGACATAAGGGTGACAGTTCATTATTTACCCATAAAGCAAATGTCAGAGTGGAATAGTTCAAATAGTGGATAAAGAGGAGAAGGGGAAGAGAAGAAAGAGTGAGAAAAAGTATTTTTTAGAAGTAATAATTAGGGTAGATATGGGAGGCAGGAGAAAAAATGAGTAAAAGCAACATTACAAGTAAGAGAAACGAAACCAAGGAAAAGAAGAAATAACATGGACAACAAGATTTACTATGTGTGTGTGTGTGTGTGTGTGTGTGTGTGTGTGTGTGTGTGTGTGTGTGTGTGTGTGTGTGTGTGTGTGTGTGGTGTAAAAGCACTATAAAGCAAATCTGCACTGATACCTGCTTGCTGCCCTGCTGAGGGGGACACTTGTGCAAGTGTAGTGGACTGGCTCCAATAGGAAGGGATGGCAGCATAACTCTCAACATTATAGAACAAGAAATCTGGACAAGGCCATAAATAATAGGGGACAAAGGCCCAAAAATGGGACAATTTATAAATATTGCACTTACAAACTTAGAAAGTTGATAAACAGGTTTTGCATTAGAGTGAATTTTTGTAAGGATATGAAGTCTGAAAATCAAATGCCTATCAACTTTCTGACTTCAGTGTTCAATGATTTGCCAGTGATTTGACAGAAAACTGCAATTTTATGAAAAACAGACAAAAACTCTGGACTTTCTGCAAAAATCTGTACTGTTGAGAGATATGGATGGGAGTCTTCAACCAACACCCATCAATCATTTTCATTTGTTTGCCAAAGCCATTACAGCAGTGTTTTGCAGAGAGGTGGGAAAAGCCTTAAATTTGACTGGTATGTTGTGTGGGTAGCTGTATTTGTGGAAGGTGGAGGTGAGCCTTTGTAAGTGTGGTGCGAATGTTATGGATTATGAAATGGAGAGATTAAGAGTAAAATTGTGCTCAGTGAAGTCCCTAGCAATTTCATCACTGCTTGATTCAGACATATACATTCCCCAGTGTTTGTCAGTACTATGTTTGAGTGCATTGTTTTGGAGTGTAGTTTCACTGCTACAGCTGCTGCTACTCTTTCAATACAAGTATCTGCTTTGGAAGTTTTCTCCAGGAGTCTGTTGCTGAGAGGATGAGAGACATGCTACAGGTATACAACTAAGACAAACTAGATAAAGCAATAGTAAGAAAAAGTACTAGGTCACATCAGAGGCTTGGGAGGTTATTGTTAAGAAACTGAGAACTGTTGTAAAACGTATAATTAAATACCATAAATTCAGGTTATACTATAAGAGAATAACTATAAAAATAACCATGTCAGCAGCCAAAATGCATTATAAGTTGAATATTTTACTGTGCACATTTTAAATGGATAGACTGGCCTGATGCGTTTGCTTTTTTTTTTTTTTTTTTTTTTTTTTTTTTATTCCTGGGAAATGCTATTCAGAAGTGAAGTGAAGTGGCATAGAGACATAGAAGGGAACAGATTTAATGGCACACCAGGCTGTGATTTTTTTTTATGTCTATTGTCATGCAAAGCTGACTAAATAGTTGAATCTAGTAAAGCTGGAAATGTGAGACTGTAGCCCACTGAAGGTGGAAATGGGAGGAGTAACCTGGCCAGGAACTGAAAATTGCAAAACTGCTCCTTGTGAAAAATCTTTTTTATCTCAGTAATTTGTTGACACTTTTGCAAGTTTCTTTCAGAGAATATGTAATACATCAGTAGGAACAACATTTGTAAAATTCAGCGCATACCAGTCAATGACACATAAGCTGCAGACTCTCAACCTTGGCAGTTTTTTTCAGGTGTTCCATTCTAAGTGAATGGAAGTCTAGTCTGACAACAAATGGTAGGGCTATTTGTTCTCAGTCTGTGCATTATGGGACAGATTTAGCTTTCCAAAGGAATCACGATGTCTGCCCCCATGAGGGCAGACAAGAGTAAAAACAAAATAAAATTAGGAATGAGTACTTATTTTGCTGCAGGCAGCTTTGGGAGGTGTAGTAAATCATGGCAAGATAAAAATATGTTTTCTTCATCATTTCAGCTCATTACACTCCCAGAAAACATGTTCCCAGTTAACTCTTTCTGCCCCATCACACCTCCAACATGTTTACCTGAGGAAAAATTCTTTGAAGTCTTCTCGGAATATAAAAATACCTATGTAAACCCTTCCAGGCTAAGATCCAAAATCTTCTAGATTTTTTTTTTGCATATTTGGGATGCATACATATATCCCACCATTGTTTCTTTGTGAATTGCTTATCTAATCTCTATTCCCAGCCCTTCTAAACCTCCTCTGATTGATTCTTATAGTTATCATGCAATATTTTATAGGCTGTACTAATTATTCCTTTCTTAATGGCAACTTCCATTCTAGATTCTACTAAAAACTCTACCAGTACTGGTCTTTTATTTAGGACACCCCTATTTCTTTCTCTTTGCCTAAGCTCTGATATCTGTCCTTGATATGGAAGCCAATCTTTAGCCTGCAGTCCAAATAAGTTCTTGGCATCTCCCCATTTTATTACCTTTCCCTCTCTGGTTATTTGCTCCCAGTACATTTGTTACTTTGCCAGTTTTCTCCAATGCATTCCTACTCCCTCTTGACTATTCTCTGTATCCTTAAGTGCAATAATTCCTATCTGTAGAATCTCCTTTCTCTATTCCCATGTTGGCTTTGTTCTTAGAAGACCTTCTGCTACTTTATGAATATAATATTCTGTATGATTATTGCTGTTCTCTTTAATGGTCTGCATCCAAAATCCCAGTCTCTCCCTGTTAGTTGAGCTTCCCCCCCTGTTTTATTGTCATCTCTTTTCACTTTGACTTATAGTTTTCTATTTGTGCTATGTATAGGAGCCATAACTGTATTGCTCTGAAATACCCCTTCAATCTGCTCTGTTCTACTGGAAGAATAAGCTTATCCCATTGACTCTTGCTGTCCTCCCCTTCCAGATAAAATCCTTCAGCTCTTTATTAATTGCTATCCACAACTTCTCCTCTGGTTGATAAAAATTTGTCTGACCAGTGTATAAGACTAAAGGGACTAAAACATTTTAACTGCTTGCATCTTACTATCAATATCCATATAACACACCTTCAATTTTCTCAGTTTTTATATTATCTTTTGTTTAATCTCTTTCCACATATACTTAGCTGCCACACCTATATCTTTTTTAATCCATACTCCTAAATACTTCATTTTATCATGTCCCCATAAATATGGATATTGCTGAACCAGTTTGTATATGGGTACCTAATTTACTGCTATTACTTTTGTTTTTGCTTCATTAATTTTGTATCCTAAAATGGTTTGAAACTGGCTCAATATATTCCACAGCACTGTAATGTCTGTTTCTGGTTTTGTCAGGTACAAAATAATGTCATCTGCAAATACAGCCAGCTTTTCTTGACTACCATACCAATTATATCATTGAATGTCTGAGTTCCTTATTTTCTTTGCCAATGGTTCTAAATATAATGCAAATGACAAAGGGGAGAGAGGAAATACCTACCTGATTCCTCTGCTCAAGTAGAGATGAGCCTTCATATATTCTTCTAATCAACCTTATAATTTTATCAGGGAATGGAAAGGCTTCTATTGTTCTGCTCATAAAATCCCAGCTTACTCTGTCAAATACTTTCTCTGTATCAAGACCCACCAGCAACAGTGGTATTTTCTTACATTCTGCTTCCCTCTGGATCATCACTGTTTTGTTTATGTTGTCAAATGTTTGCCTCCCCTCCATAAAACCACATTGATCTATATCTATCAAATTTGGCATCACTTTTGCCATTCTTTTAGCCATTACAGACATAAATACTTTATAATCATGATTTAGTATTGAAATGGGCCTGTATAAAGCTGGATCCAATAGGTCTTTACCCTCTTTAGGTATTACAGCTAATATCACTTTCTTCCAGGATGTTGGTGCTTCTCCTCCTCTTAAAATACTGTTAAACAAAACCTTCCAGATCTTCATCAGTTTTATTCCCCTCTAGCTTTCAATTTTCCACAGGAATACCGTCTAATCCTGGGGACTTTCCTGTAGATTGGTTATACATCACCATTGTTATATCATCTTAACTGTTATTAATTGAGCCTCCTCTCCCTCTAGGCTTGGTATATTTAATTCTTCCAATAACATTTCCATTTGTACCTTTTCTTGATTTCCATACTTCTCTGCTCTATACAGACTTTCATAGTATTTCCAAAGTAGGATCCCTAGTTATCTTTCTTGTAATAGGCTCCCTGAGCTTGGTGACAGCCCTTTCTACTTTCTGTTGTCTGAGTTGTGCTAAAAATGTTTGCGCTCTAGAGTTATTATCAAAAAATAGTTGCTTAACAGCAGTCTTTCTAAACTCATGCATATTATCATGGTATTCCCTTGTTTTCTATTTAGCATTCTGTAGTTGCTCCTCTTCTTGTTCTGTCAGATTCACCCTATTTTGCAATACTTTAATATTTGTCAGTCCCTCTTAATAATTCTTGTTACTTCTTAACCATATTCCCTTTCTTTTATTGCCACCCTAGTTTTAAATTCCATTTTAATTTTATTCCATCCGTAGCTATATTTTCAGAAGAAGTTTCTATTTTCTCTAATAGCTCATGAATAATTTCTACTACCCATTCCTTAAATTCCTCTTTGTTCAACAGATAGGTGGGAAAGCACCAGTGTCTCATTTTTATTTCATTACCCTATGTTTTTATTTTAGTTATTATTGTTGCATGACCTTAAATAATTATTGGGTACGTATCAAGGACTTCAATTAAATGCACATGTTCCTGTGAAATGCAAATTCTGTATAGCCTAGCCCAGGTTTTGTATCTTGGGGAATAATATGTAAATTCACTCCAAATTCCTATTCATGTCTTCCATACCAAATACTTTTATACATTTCTTTGAAAATCTACCGTCCTTTGTTATATTTCCCTTACTGGGACCCCAGACACATCTTCACTGTTGCAAATCAAATTCCAGTCCCCCCTATAAATAATATTCCTTGATGAAAGCTGATTATTTCTCCCTGAATTTTCTTTAGCTCTGTTATAGCAGTTTTTGGTAGAATATAAATACATGCCAATGTAATCTTCCTCCCTTGCTAGTAGACCCTTAGTATTACAAATTTACCACTATTGTCTTTTTTCCCTCTTCAATTACTATTGGAGCACCTCTTACAATTAATATAAGTACTCTTCTCTTCCTTTGCCCCACATATTCTACTGAATAACCATCCTGAAAACCTTTCTTTATCAAATTTGCATGTTCACTTCTTTTCAAGTGTGTTTCCTGTAGCATAGCTTTTACACTCTACATGTTTTAATGTAGTTCATTACTCTTTCTTTTTTGGATTTATCTGTGAGACCATTTATGTTTAAAGACATTATAGAAAGAATCATATTTTTGAGGGATTATTATTACCACCTTTTATGTATAACAGCTTAAGTGTCTAGTTCCAGCTTTTGTGTTGCGTGCATGCACTGTTTGGCAGGCTAATCTTTTATACAAATTTTTCTTGTCATCTCCATCTGAACTTATGCCACATCTTGCAGAACTTTTTGTTTTATTGAAAACCCTCAAATAAACACAGACACACACACACACACACACACACACACACACACACACACACACACACACACACACACACAAAATACCCCCTAAAACCTACTAACTTAATAACAACACACAAAACTATGTACATCTTCGAATATTGAAGTTTTATCCTCTTAATAGGAACATAACATTGAAACTGACAGCCACACATGCAGATTCGAGCTAAACAGAAAGAAAGTTTATCTATGCTAATTTGCATGGTAGAGCCTGTGATTGTATTAAGTGCTGCCTGATTTTGCCTTATCTTTATAGCTTTTCCAGCTGGGAAACACTTGAATGCTTTCAGAAAACATTTTCGCCAAGCCATTGCTCTTTACTAGACTGTTATGAGAAACAGGACTGTTTATTAGAAAAAAAGACCTTATAATATTCAATATTCTTTTTCATTAACTTGCTTTCTGTCAAAATGTGTTACTATAGAAAGCTAACACAGTCATTCCCCTATGCAAGAATGACAAAAAGCATGCTATTTTTTTTTCTGACATGCTCTTTTAACCAGATCCCCCCTTTTTTTACAATGCAGTAAATACATTTCTTAAAACTTAAACAAAGAAAAAGATAGAAGGAAAAAGAAATCAAAAGAATAAACAGAAGCACCTATTTACATTAGTATCCCCATTACACTTAAAATACCTGAAAAAACATTATGACATGCAGACACAATCATGCACCACTTAAGTAATACTGTTAAGAAAAAAAAATGTTTTACTTGTAGTCAACTCTTTCCCTCCTCCTCCCCTCTCCTGAGTATTTTTTAAGCATTAATGACATGAAGTAAGGCATATGCTTTAGAGTCCTCTACAAGTTCAACAAAGTCAAAGCAAGTCCAATATTTCTAGATTTGCTTGTTCTGTCCTGTTTCACAAATATAATTATTGCTTTCTAATCCCATGTTTGTCATTTTCCAGGTTACTGATTTTAGTCTCCAGATTTTAATGACATGAAGTTGGGCATATGCTTTAGAGCCCCCTACAAGTTTAACAAAGTCCAAGAAAGTCCAATATTTCCAGATTATTTTGTTCTGCTCTTGTTCATTTCCATCTCCCAAACGATGTATTTGATTCATCTCTAGTGCAGTCTCGATTCTTCTAGTCAACTTCTGGTGCTTATTTTCTCTTTCTTAATTATTTTCTGTTGAAACACTGGACAAGGTTTCACAGGCACAGTCTCTCTGTGGTCTTTATTACCAGAAGAATAAAAAGCAGAATTTCCTTCTGTTTCAAGCAAGTTGGTGGCAAAGCATGAAGCATCAGAGACTATCCATGTGCAACTAACAGTGGGTAAAACTGCCTTCCAGTTTATAGCCTGCTACAGGCCACCCTCCCAAACCCAGGAACCCCACTCGGCCTTCCTGAGAACACTGGAAAATATGAAGGTCTTTCCAAACACGATTATATTGGACGACTTCAACTACCCAAAGATAGACTGGGAGCATTACTCTAGCTCCAACACCCTAGCCCAAAGGTTCCTAAAATTTATAAAGTCAAATGCTATGGAACAACTTGTTACCACTCCCATAAGAGGGGAAAACATACTGAACCTGATCATCACCAACATGGGGACTCTATGCTCCAGACCAGAAGTGTATCCCTCACTGGTAAGATCAGACCATAAACTAATCTCACTGGATATTCACATCCCGACCCCACCCCCTGCCCAGAAAACCACAGTGAAAAACTTCTCTAAAGCAAATTTCACACTCCTCAAAACCGAGGTGGAATCCTTCAAAGCCCTCGGGCCTGTGGAAAATACGGCCCAGACCGCAGAATCCTTTATAAACGCATTCTATGAACACCTTCAGGAATGCATGGATCATGCGATCCCAAATAAAACCAAGACCCAATCCTCCAAAAGCAGACGTCCTGTCTGGTGGACCCCAGCCATAAACAAACTATACAATAGAAGGAGGAAGCTACTAAATGATAGAGCAAAATCCCAAAAAGGGAAGGCATCACTGATCAGTATTAGCAAAAAACTACAGGCACTCATAAAATTGTCTAAGGCCAGCTTCGAGAGAAAAATTGCACAGGACACTAAGGATAATCACAAGGCTTTCTTTAGTTATGTTAGGAACCTGGGTGGTAATTCCCAGATATGCCCAGAATTAGTCAAAAATGACAAAAAATACACTGAACCCACAGACATTGCCAACATCCTAGCTGACAGGTTCAGCGCAAACTTCTCCCCCCCCACCAAAAGGGCAAATATCTATCCCAGCAGAGTGCTGCCCCTGACATCTCAGATGCTCAGGTAAGAGCCGCCCTCTCCAAAGCAAAAAACACAGCATCAATGGGACCAGACGGTGTCCCGGGCTGCGTCCTACATGAACTCCAAGAACAGCTAAACCCAAACATAAAACTACTGTTCAATCTCAGACTTACTACAGGATATGTGCCCAAAGAGTGGCGTACAGCAACAGTGGTCCCTCTCCATAAAGGTGGTGCCTCAACGGATCCTGGAAACTATCGCCCAATAAGCCTGACTAGCTTGGTCTGCAAAGCTATGGAAAGGATCATCATGGACCTCATAAATAAAGATATTGGGGAGCTACAGACACTGGATCCTACCCAGTTCGGCTTTGTTAAGGGCAGATCCTGCCTCTTAAACCTGGTTGATTTCTTTGAAACAGTCACCAAGGTGATTGATGAGGGGAAGGTGGTCCACACAGCCTACCTGGACCTCGCAAAAGCCTTTGATACAATACCCCACTCGGGCATTATAGATAAGCTCACCAGCTTAAATATAAACCCCTATGTCACTAGATGGATTGCAAACTGGCTCAAGGACAGAACCCACATGGTTAGAATTGCTGGAGCCATGTCAGACTCCAAACCAGTTACAAGTGGTGTCCCACAAGGCTCAGTCCTGGGACCTCTCTTGTTCGGTATATATTTTTTGGAGGTACAGGCCAACACGGAAGGACTGTGGCTGACCAAGTTCGCAGATGACTGCAAACTGGGCATCATAATCGACTCTCCAGCCGACACAAGCATCCTCCAAAAGGGCCTCATAGAAACAGACAACTGGTGCCAGAGCCATGGCCTCAAGATAAATGCCAAAAAGTGTACAGTCATCCCCTTTGGCAAAAACAAAGTGCCCACAAATTACCACATAGGTGGTAATCCATTAAGTACAGAAGAAGTAATTAGGGACCTGGGGACCCAAGTTGATAGCAATCTCTCATTTGACAACCACGTGGCCAAAGTGGTTAGAAAAACATTTTATATAGCCCACCTAATCATGAAGGGATTCACATCTAGATCAGGGGAGGTCATCGTGCCTCTTTACTCATCCCTCATCAGGCCCATTATTGAGTACAATGCCCCTTTTGGGATGTACCTTACCAGACACCTGCAGCAACTGGAAAGACCCCAAAAGTACCTCACCAAGAGGATCAAAGGGCTCAAACAGATGCCATATGCTGCCCGGTTAAAGAAACTCCAGCTCTACTCAGTGGCATACTGCCTGTTCAGAGGTGATCTGTGCCTGACGTATAAAGCCATGTCCAATCCGGAATTAATGGACATGCTGCACCTCAGAAAATCCAAATCCCATCGAGCTACGCGCTCCAGAGACTTGAACCTCAGCACTGAAATAAACAGGACATGCTGGAGGGACAGATTCATAACCCAGAGGCTCCCTTCACTCTGGAATAAAATCCCAGTCCAGGTTAGGCAGAGTCCCTCATTGACTCTCTTCAAGAGGAATCTTGATGATTGGATGGGAGATCGTAGGTTTACCCCGGGTATCACTTCTGTGTCACTGTTAGGCAGAGGCACAGTATACTAACCTCGAAAAAGGGCATTGCAAAATAAAATTAAAATGGGTGGCGAAAGCCAAACATATTCTGGCTAGGCTTATAAATGCCCTAGGGCAGATAGCCTAGTATGAACCTATGAACCTATGAATTACATAAAGCTCAAACAGTATTTCTACAGGAAATGCATTTACTTAATAAAGATGTAAACAAACTTTCATTAAAGCATTATTTGGTTTTAGCAGGTTGTGGCTTTCGATCTAAAAGAAGAGGCACCCTCATTTTATGGAAGAACTCACCAATAATGTCTAAAGTAAAAGATACTTACGTTAATAAAAATGGTATGTTAAGCATTGTTATAATTAAGTGGAACAAAAAACTATATACATTGGTGAACTCTTATTAGATTCAGGGGTTGGAGCTAAAGATGCAATAATTACTTAAGACACTATATGTCCTATTACATGAAAGGTGAAGTCATAATGTTTGATGATTTTAATTTTATTTTATCAGACAAAAATTCCTCCACTTCAGATAGAAAGCTGAGAATCACATCTTTAGCCAAACACTTAAAATTTGTAAATCTATGAATTTAAAGGATATATATGAGCTAAGGAAAACAAACTCACTTCAATTTACCCATTATTCATATAGGTATGGCATATAAACAAATATTGATACATTTTTGTCTCAAACAGTCTATCACATATCAGAGATGTTTCAATAGTTTCATGTCCATTATCAGAACATAATGCTGCAATCTTTAAATTTATTTTAAAAACTGACAATTTAATACAGCACAGGAGATTACCAATGTACATTATTAAAATAACAAAAAGCATGAATGTTCCATGATCACTGCAAACCACACCACATTTATTTAGAAGTACACAGGCACCATCTGTAACTATTACTCATCTTCAGATAAAAGAAAGGAAGTGGTACACTGCTATTTGAAAAATATTAAAATCACATGACACTCTTGCTCTAAAACTTTTAAAGCAACAATGTAAGTAAAATGCAATACAGGATTTAGTATTATAAAAGGAAAAAAGTTGTTAAAAATACATACATTAGTGTCCCATTAAATCCATGGGGGTTATGTGCATTAAGATGTAATTGCCATAACAGTTCTTTTTTCTCTAAAATTAACTGCCAGGGGACCGCCTGTGGTTGACATCGATATCTAACATCAGCATTTTTAAGTAGTGCTCCAGGCATTCACTGAAATGTTTAAACAGGGCATTATTGTCATTTTTTGTTTTGATGGCATACAAATGTTTGTAAATTCTTTCTATCGACATGCATTCAGTCTTTCCTATGTAGCATGTTGAACAGTTCTGACAAAGAGCCACATAAACAAGCCCTTTAGACAGACAGTTGTGTCTACCATTAATATACCATGTTTCATTTTTTATAGGTTCATAGGTTCATAGGTAGGTACTAGGCTATCTGCCCGTGGGCATTTATAAGCCTAGCCAGAGTGTGTCAGCTTTTGCCACCCCATTGATTAATTAATTGAGCCTCTGTCAAGAAGAGCCAATGAAGTGATCTCAGGGGTGTATTTTCTGTTACCCATCCACTCGTCAAGGTTTCTCTTGAAGAGTGTTAGTGAAGGGCTCTGCCTAATGTAGTTAGGAATTTTGTTTCAAAGCATGGGGAGTCTCTGTGACAGGAATCTATCCCTCCAGCATGTTCTATTTATTGTTGTGGCGAGGTTTAGCTCACTAGAGAGAGTGGCTCGCAGTGACTTGGATTTCTTTAGGTGGAGCATGTCCATCAATTCTGAGTTGGACATGGCTTTGTAAGTCAGGCAGAGATCACCTCTGAGTAAGCGATATGCCACTGAGTACAGCCGGAGTTTTTCCAGTCGGGCTGCATAGAACATATGTTTGAGGCCAGTAATCCTCTTGGTGAGGTACTTTTGTGGTCTTTCCAGCTGTTGGAAGTGTCTTGTGAGGTACGCCCCAAATGGGGAATTGTACTCTATAATGGGTCTGATGAGTGATGAGTAGAGGGGCACTATAACCTCTTTATTTCTAGATGCGAACCCTTTAGTAATTAGATGAGCTACATAGAAGGATTTCCTAACTACTTTGGCAATATGATTGTCAAAGGAGAGATTACTATCTACCTGGGTCCCCAGATCTCTTATTACCTCTTCTGTATTACGGGGTCTGCCACCTATGTGGTAATTCATAGGTGTTTTGTTTTTCTCGAATGGGATGACTATGCATTTTTTGGCATTTAGCTTGAGACCATGACTTTGACACTAGGTGTCCATCTCAGTAAGGTCCTTTTGGAGAATGTCCATGTCAGCCGGAGAGTCAATTTTGGCTCCCAGTTTGCAGTCATCAGAGAACTTGGTTAGCCATAGTCCTCCTGTGTTTGCCTGTACTTCTGAGAAGTATATGCCGAACAGTAGGGGTCCCAAGACTGAGCCTTGTGGGATACCACTTGTGACTAGTTTAGAGTCTGACCTGGAGCCCACTATTCTTACCGTGCAAGTTCTGTCTGTGAGCCAGTTGTCAACTCATCTCGTGACGTAGGGGTTTATGTTCAGGCTGGTGAGTTTTTCTATAATTCCCGAGTGGGGAATGGTGTTAAAAGCCTTGGCGAGGTCCAAGGTAGGCTGTGTGAACCACCTTCCCCTCATCTATGGCCTTGGTGACTGTCTTGAAGAAGTCAACCAGGTTTAGTAGGCATGATCTGCCCTTAACAAAACCGAACTGGGTCGGGTCAAGTGTTTGGAGGTTCCCAATGTCTTTGTTAATGAGTTCCATGATGATGCGCTCCATAGCCTTGCAGACCAGGCTAGTCAGGCTTATGGGGTGATAGTTTACCAGGGTCAGTTGTGGCCACACCTTTGTGGAGTGGAATAACTGTTGCTGTGTGCCATTCTCTGGGCACATAGCCTGTGGAGAAGCTGAGGTTGAACAGTGTGTTTAAGTGGTGGGTTAGTTTGTTCTGTAGTTCATGCAAGACACAGCCTGGGACACCATCTGGCTCCACTGACGCTGTGCTTTTGGCTTTTGAAAGGGCTGTTTTCACCTGTGTGTCTGTGATTTCTGGGACACTACACTTTTCCGGTATTGTTGTAGGCCCTTTTGGGGGTGGGGGGGTGAAGTTTGCACTGAATCTATCTGCCAGGATGTTGACAATATCAGTAGGTCCAGTATATTTTGTGCTATTTTGCACTAGCTCAGAGCATATCTGTGAGTTGCCACTTAGATTCTTGACATAGCTAAAGAAGGCTTTGTGGTTATCTTTCAAATCCTTGGTTATTTTTCTTTCCCTTCTAGGTGTTAGCCTTGGATGATTTTATGAGGGACCTTAGTTTCTTACTGATACTGATTAGGGATGTCTTTCCTTCTTGGAATTTGCTTTTTTTCTGAACTAGTTTCCTCCTTCTATTGTATAGCCTGTTTATGGCAGGGGTCCACCAGATTGGTTTCCTTCTCTTAGGGGAGTGAGTCTTGGTTTTGCTAGGGATGGCACGATCCATGCATCCTTGTAGGTGCTCACAGAGTGCATTTGTAAAGGTTCCTGCATCTTGGACACTGTTACCCTTTAATGTGGGGCTGTGAAACTTACCACCTATGTCTTAAGTAAGGTGAAGTTTGCTATAGAAAAGTTTTTCACTGTGGTTTCCTTGGTTCGGGGTGGTGGTGTGTTGTAGACATCCAAAGTGATTAGTTTATGGTCTGATCTAACCAGTGATGGGTTGACCTCCGGTGCGGAACACCTGTCGCCCATGTTGGTGATGACCAGGTCCAATATGTTTTCACCTCTGGTAGGGGAGTTTACCAGCTGATCCAGGGAATTTGAGTTGATAAATTCCAGGAAGTGCTGGACCTGGGAATTTGTACTTGAGTAGTTTTCCCAGTTAACGGTAGGGTAATTGAAATTGCCCAATATCAGGGTGTTTGGTAGGACCTTCATGTTTTCCAGTGTCTCCAGAAAGGCGAAGTGGTGGTCCTGTGTCATGGAGGGTGATCTGTAGCAGGCCACAATTTGCATTGCAGATTTGCCCAATGTTAGTTACACAAGGATGATCTCAGAGGTACCATGCTGAACCACTAACCTGGAGGTGTAGGTATCCTTGATGAATATGGATACACCCCCTCCTTTTGTGTTTTGGTCCATGTTCTGTGACCAAAATGTGTGGTATGAGTTGTAGCCCAGTAGTGCTGGGGTGTCTGTGGAGCCTTGAACCAGGTTTCAGTTACTGCACAGATGTCACCGTTTTCCATACTGAGGAGTGCTTCGAGTACGTGTATTTGAGATTTAAACTCCTGGCGTTGAGTAGCATAACCCTCATTTTTTTATTTGTGCTGTTTACGGAGGTGGGTTTGACTTTTGAGCCTTGCCTAAAAAAGGCACTATGGGGGCAGCAAGAGCCTTGGCCAGTATTCAAAAGCCTAGGGGTGACAGGTGGAAGCCATCTCTTGCGAAGCAATGAGGCTTGTTGAGCATGTCGTCCTAGGCTGACAGACACTGGATCCCCTTTGAATGACACCAGAAGCTTAGCCAGTTGTTGAAATTGATCATTTTTTTCTTTATACTGTGGTATCATTTTTGGTGAGTGTAGGATGCTACTCAGGGTTAGGGTCATACCCGCCTGGGCTACATGATCAGAGAGCTCTTCCATGTCTCTTTTCATGTAGTCCAGGGAGGTACGTCTCAGGTCATTCACACCAACATGAACAATGACAGAGTCATATTTGTACTTCTTCTGGAGTGACCTGAGTGCTTGTGTTATGTGACTGATTCTGGCTTCCGACAGGCAGCTAACAGTAACCTTCTCCTTGTCCAGCCTAGTGAGTGGGACGATAGTGTGCCTGACTTTAGAGTCGCATATTACTAGTGCATTAGGTATGTTATTTTGCCTTAAGGGCTGTGATTGTGCGGCACACTGATTTTGTGTTTTATGTGTTGTCTGGTTTGTGATGGGAGGTGCAGGTTTTTTGGGTGTCTGCTTTGGAGGTCTCTGATGCTTTTGTAGGTTTTTATTTAGAGCCTTCAAGTATGATTTTGTGTATTTATGTATATTTTTTGCCAGTGCTGGTTTAGTATGTCTATGTGAGGCTGGAGGTGTGGTGCAAGTGTTAACCTTCTCCTCATAACTGCCTGTTCCAGTCTTGAGTGTAGAAAGCTTAGCCTCCAATTTAGCTATATAACTGCATCTCTCGCATATTACAACATGATCTACACACAACATGTCTTTGCAAAACTTGCATGAACCACATTTAAACATACATGTCATCATACATCCTTGCTTTTTTAAGTGATGATTCAAGCATATTTTTCATACTAATTACCTTCCATGTAGATGACCAACAGCCCTTTAGAAAAGGTCTTCCTTAAGTCTGTGTTGTTATATACTAATGCCCAATTTTTATTCAGCATCCACCTAATGAATTCAGAGTCCAACAAAAAAGGGGTAATAAAACTACAGGTATACAGAATTGTATTACCAGTTGCCCCATGGTCCTTATTGTCAGAAAACACAGTTACATACTTGCTCTGTCCTCTATAGTCCAACAAAATAAGTTGGTAAAAATTAGACCTCCTCTTACAAATCACTTCATTCATGGAGTTGTTAATAAAGGCCTTGGGGTAACCCTTCTTCAAGAACATATTTTTAAGTGTCTCACATTCTTCGATAAAGTCCTCAAAAAGTATAATGATATGTGCCACTCTGACAAACTGGCCCTTAATGAGAGCTTTTTATTTTGTTTGGCGGGGTGGCAGCTGGAGTAATGAAGGAAAGAATTTGAGTAAGTGGGTTTTCGAAAGATCTTAGCTGTTATGTTTTTTTTTTTTTTGTTCCATCCTTCAATAAAGTTACATCCAGATATGAAATAGTGTTTTCCTACTTCATACATGAATTGTAGGAAATTGGTGGCCTGATTAATAAATTCTATAAACTCATAAATCTTATCCACACCACCCGTTCAAACAATAAATATTTCATCCAGGTACCTCATATAGTGGTACCAGGAATCCTTGAAGCCACTGCTAAAATTATATTTTTTCTCCCATTCTACCATCACCAAGCTAGCATAAAAGGACCCACAGGCCGAACCCATGGCTACACCCTTCTGTTGCAGGAAAAACTGATTCTCAAATACTGTAAAATTATTATGCAAGTCTATGTCCATAATTTGAGTGTATAGGTTAACTATGTCTTGAGATAGCTCAGTAAAATCATGTAAGAACTCAGAAAACCATATTAGCCCTATGTCATTTGGAATAACTGTACAGAGGTCCTGACATCTATCATCAGAAAAACATGGATTCATTAAAAGTGAGGTTATTACATTTTCAAAAAATGCCAAGTACATAAGTAAATATTAGCACACATTTCTAAGATGGCTGCACACTGAATAACAGCCTAATTCTGGCTCTCCCAGTCTGAAAACAGAAACTTAGCAAAGAAAGCCAAGTGGACCTAGATTTCTTGGTAAATGTCAGTAACTGACTAGCAACTGTACTGCCTAGATGCCAGGATGAAAGAAATATAAAGGACCTGGAAGAAAATCAGATGCAAAAGTTAAGGAAAAAACACAGACTGGGAAAATATTGCAGTTGTTCAGAAAGAAGCAGTGCAAGTTCCATACATGACTTCCAGTAACCTAGAGGAAAGTATAAAGCAGCTGCACACAGACCTGGTTAAAATAAATGAAACACTGATGGAGTATATCAACACAAACAATAAAAAGCTGGAAAAATGGAAGAAGCTTTGAACAGATATTCAGATATAAAGTAACAGAACTGTAAAATTCAGATGTTTAAATTAAGAAAAGGCTGGCTTAATATAAGACTACACAAGAAGAGATGTTTCAAAAAATAATAGAATTAGAGGACAGAGCATGTAGGGAAAACCTTTGATTTTTTTGCTGTACCAGAGATGCTGGAAGGAACAGACTTTATTAATTTTATGAAAGTACAAATATGCAACTGGACTGGTATTCCACAGCAAGAATTGTTGATTGAAAGGGCACATTGCGCATATGCTCCAAACCTGGCTATGAGAAAACAACCTAGACCTTTAATAGTAAAAATACAATCTTACTAGCAGAAGGAGTTGATTCTGACAAAATACTAAAAGTGGGTGACAGCAGAGTGTTTGTGGAGAATGGCTACTCATTGAATACCAGGCAGAAGAGGAATACATGTATTCTATTATATAGGGCATTCCAAGAAGCAAACATGAGATTCAAACTGCTGTACCCAGCTATCCTCAAAATGTTTTTCCCTGGAAGAACAAAACATTTTTGATGAAGTACATGCTAAGGAAGAAATAGAAATGTTTTTCCAACAAAAAGTGGGCTGTGTTTCAAATATTGCATTCATCACTCGCACAGCATCTGTGACACTTCAAGCATGTATCTGTAATGTACGCAAAAAGGGGAAGATGCCTTTATCAAGATTTTGTGTTCCTGAAGGTAATCCCCACTTCTTAACCACCAGTAAGGAGGTGGAATAACACCTTACAGTGTTTTATGCAGTCCTTTGTAGTCAACAAAGCGATTTTTGCAACCGTGAAAATGTGGTTGCGATAATACGCAAGTACCTTTAACTATATAGTTATTTACTTATTCTGATCTCTTTCTATTTCTGTTTGTATACTATCCCCGGGATTCATGAAGCTCGGCGCAAGGCCGGTGTAAGGCTTGCGCCGGCAGTGCAGTGAATAATCGGCGTAGCAGCGCCATATGCATAGTAATGAGTGCGCGCCGCAACCACAGACACGTGCGGAGGGCACGTGAGCGAGCCCAAGTAGGATGCATCCAGAGGTGTGGCCAAGCCAGCAGGCGATGAGCAACCTAAAGTGCTGACTTCCACAGGCCACCTGCAATAGTAACCGCACCAGCCAGGGCCCGTGGATAATGAAAGGTACGCAGACTATGCAACATAGTACCCGTTCACACAAAACGGAGAACCAAACATTAACCCACAAAGTCCAAAGTGTACCCGTCCAAGGAACAAAGGCTACGCGTAATACCGAGTCCGTCCCGCAATGCACTGTCAGTGGGCATACCCAGTGAAGGTGTACCGCAGCATGTCAGCGCGCCACACCGACATAAAAGTAGCGACATGGGCATGGTCACCAGCAGTAGTGAGAGTACACAGCCGGGTAGCCGTGTCGATATAACAACAAGAAGGAAACAAGATACCCTAAACACAGGCAAACATGTGCATAGCAACATGTACTACACCCAGCAACGTGCCCATCGCATACACATAGGACGGCGTATGCCTAAGCGTAATATCCAGAAGCGGAACTCATGCATGCAAATGTAATACACAACAGCCCCGTCATAGCATGTAACCCGCACCCATGTACCACTGCACCCAACCCAGCTAGCAGCCTTATGCAGCTACACACCTACACACAATGGGCATACCTGAAACGTAGTAAGTATTGTCCTAGGCAGTGCCACGCGGCCAAATATGTACCCCACATGTTAACATCCCACCTCAGGTACAGATATCCAAATGGCTGCATGTGAATGTGTCGGCAGAATGTGTACATCCCGCATGTGGTATGGACCTGTCGAAACCCCATAGGCGTGCACATGCCACGGTGCCCATAACTGTAAACATCTGGACAAGGCGGTATGTTCAGCCACCGTACCGATGATTAGCTATGCAGACATGTCAAACACAACACATATGGCGGAACATCTGCCCACCAAGCAGGACGCCCCAACAGGGTGCCACAGGCACAGAAGGGGAAGGTGGGATATCACACATTGAGAGTAGCGTTGCTGGACGGCCAAACACCCACGGCCAACGCAAATGACGGAATAACCATGTATATGCCTGGATGGATGGGTATGTCATAGCATGGGAATAGGCCAAGCTATCCACCATAATAGCCATGCGTACCAGATACAAACAGCCAGTAACATGCAGTAGTAATGCAGGAAGGCATACACGACTGTGGGAATAGCACAGGACATATGGCACGTGCCAAGTGTAGATGCATGGCACAAATGTCCAGGATGGGGCCCCCTGCAAAGAGGAACATGTGCCAACCCCACCTCCCACAGATGTACCGGCAGTGAAAACACATGCCAAACACACACCAACACTACCGTCCATCCCACGACAGCAACGGAGGCTGGTCAAAGACCACCATGATACGTGCACAAACAGGGACACGTGGAACCATTGCCTTAACACCCCCCCTCAGGCCAAAGAATAATAGAATGGACATATGCATGTAATGCTGTGAAGGATGTGTGGTAGTCCTCAGTATCAGAGAGGTAGGTACACAGATACACTGTAATCAACTGTGACGTATGTGTACTGTAGACAGCATACCTGCAGGTAATACATAGTTCAATCACGTGCCACAGAAATATACACATAAGAATGAGGATAGGGGATAGACAAGTGTGAATGGGACAAACTATGAACATAGGTTCATAGGTCCATAGGTACAGAGTAGGCTATCTACCCAAGGGCAGCCATAACCCTAGGCCACAGTTATGTTACCTTTGCCAACCCTCCAGTCTGGAGATAAAATGCCTATTATATTGCTGTACCTCTGTCAAGCAGTGACAATGATGTAATCCCTGGGGTATATCTGCAATCCCACATCCAATGGACAAGATCCCCCTCGAACAAGGCTAGCAAGGTTCTCTGCCTCACATGTACTGTGATGTTGTTCCACAGCATAGTGAGTGTCTGGGTGATGTATGTGTCACTCCAACACATTCTATTAATGACCGTGTCAAGGTACACGTCACCTGCCCTTGTGGTTCTGAGGGATGTAGATCCAGTAGGTGAAGCATAGTCATCAAATATGGGTCGATATGGCCTCGTATGTCAGGCACAGGTCACCACTGAACAAGTGGTATGTGACTGAATGGAGCAGGAGTCCTTACAGTGGGGCAGCACAACACAAATCCCTGACACCCTGCATCTGTCTGACGATGAACCTATGGGGCCTTCCCAGTTGCTGTAGGTGTCGTGTCAGATACCTTCCGAACAGGGCAATGTACTCAATCATAGGTCTAATGAGTAATGAGTACAAGGAGACGATGACCCACCCTGATCTAGATGTGAATCCCTGCACGATCAGGTGGGCAATGTAGAAGTTCTACCGAACCACCATAGCAACGTGTGTGTCGAACGAATGGTGACTGACAACCTGGGTCCCCAGATCCCTGGTAATTCCCCCCGTGATCAGTGGACTGCCACCCATACGGCGGACAGGGGTGACCTTGTTCTTCCCGATGGGTATGACTATGCATAACCCGGCATTTAGCTGTAGGCCATGTCCCTGACAGCAGATATCCATATCTGTGAGGCCCCTTTGAAGGATATCTGTGTCAGATGTCCGTCCTACTATGGCACCCGATTCGCAGTCATCTACAAACAATGTCAGCCCTAACCCCCCTGTGTGTGCTTGTACTTTGGAAATGTAGATGTAGAAAAAGAGTGGACCCAGGGCAGAGCCCCGTGGGACACCGCCTGTGACAGGCAGTAAGTCCGACATGCTGCCAGCAACTATGACCGCGTGGGTTGTGTCACCTAGCCAGTTTGCAACCCATCCTGCAATGTACGTGTTCACATCCAAGCCGATGAGTTTATCAATGATACCCGAGGGGGGTATTGTGTTGAAGGCCCTTGCCAGGTCGAGGTAGGCTGCATGGACTGCATGACCCTCATCAATGGCCTCGGTGACTGTCCCTAAAATGTCAACCAGGTTTTAAATGCATGATCTGCCCCTGACCAAGCCAAACTGGGTTGGATGCAAAGTATGCAGGTCCCCTATGTCGTCATCTATGGGCTGCAGTATGATCCTTCCCCATGTCTGTCCAGATAAGGCATCTCATGCTAATGGGACGGTAATAGCCAGGGTCAGTGGAGACACTGCCCCTGCGAAGTGGGACTACAGTCGCCGTGCGCCACAACTTGGGTACGTTACCCGAGGTGAGGCTAAGATCAAACAGCTGTCCTAACTGTGGGTCTAATTCCTCAATGAGATCGCAGAGTACACAGTCGGGACACCAGCTGGTCCCGTGGATGCTGTGTTCACTACCTTGGAGAGAGCATGTCCCACCTGTGCGGTACAGAACATTCGGGGGCCACAATCCGCTGGTACAGACATCTCTCCATGTGGGGGGGAGGGGGTGGAGTCATCTTCACCGAACCTGTCAGCCAGTATGTTGGCAATGTGTGTATGTTCAGTACACTTCACATCATTGTGAACCCAGTCAGAGCATATCTGGGAGTTACCTCCCAGGTGTCCAGCATAGCTAATGAAGGCCGTATGATTGTCTGTCGAGTCCTTGGACATATATCTGTGCAACCTGCCCCGGATTATGTCATGAGAGCTTGTAGCTCTTCACATATAATGAGCAAGGGTGTCATACCCCACAAGGAGTCTGCTCTGTCTTGTAGTAGCCACCTCCTCTCATTGTACAGCTTGGGTATGGCTGGGGTACACCACACTGGATGCTTGGAATTGGTACAAAGAACCACAGTTGGGTAAGGGAATGCCTGATCCATGCAGTCCTGTAGGTGCCGGTAGAAGGCATATGTAAGTGATGCAGTGGCTTGAGTAATGTTGACCACTGGCTAAGGGTCCTTAAAGGAGACCACAGTAGTGTTTAGAATTGTGAATTCGGCCTGTGAGAAAGCCATGTGTATGGTAACCGGCACCACCCACAGCATCGTATGTCAATAGCCGAAGCTATTGTCCAAATAACATAAGATTAACTTCATTATTAAAATATGTATTATTACTCATTTAATGATATGTTTCTGCTAATTACATTTGCAAATGCCCGGTAAGACCGGGCCAAAGTGCTCGTGATCCACCTGTTATGGTGGTGACATTCTGACAAGAAAGTGGCGATACTTCCCTACTGGGACCTCTGGGGATTATTTAAAGCAGTTGTTAACCTGCATCATTGTATGTACACCATTTGGTCTCGTTGTTGGAAAACCTGGTTTACGTAGCACTACACACTATGGGTAGTCAAGCAGACATCCGCGAATGGGGAACATACAGCAGCAGTCAAAACCACTGGCCACATGGACACAGTCCGACAAGTTCTACACTTTACATATGCAAATTGGTGTCCATTGTAGGACCCAAAAATTGTTCTGTACGGAATACCATCCAGCCTTCATCGTCCAATCAGGAGAAGCGACAGTCGTGACCACGGCACAGCTAGACATATGCACCACCAGCGTGTTTAGTGTTGATGACAAGTGTCCATGAAATGCAGGACATATGAACAGAAAACCCCAGACTGTCGAGTCCATAGAAGTTCGTCCACATCCCAGTCCCGCACACATGAAGGATGTGTAATGGGTACTGTCGGGGGTTTCAGCCATGGGATTGTGGGTATGCAGAAATGGGGCTCGGTGTTGTTTGGCAGATAGTCTGTTGTCCCGCCCTGTGGGAGGGATGTGGATGTAGCACATGCCTCACTCCCCACTAATAATGCAAAGATTCCACCGGATATTGCTAAATGCAGCTGTGAAATGTGTACAGCCCTATACCAGTGTCCAGTAGGCAATTCCCATGGATGGACAAGCGTACGAGCAAGATGGCACCCATAACTGCAAACCTGGTGGAATTACACAGCTGCAGTAAGGCATAACACAGGAAATACAGATAGGGACTACAGTAGACACACCCCATAGAAATCCAGACCGCCATGCGACTACCGTCGTACACAGCACTCAATCTGCCAGCAGGAGAATGGGGATCACTCGCTTCCATACTGCAGAACAAATGAGCGACCTGTGGAACACATATTAATGGCACACCAACAACGTCAACTAGGAAGGTCATAGGATGGTTAAACAATGGCGTTCACACTGATAAAGAACATCTGTCAATGAATAAACAGGATGTACATGTTTTGCTGGTGTTATTATGACAATATAGTGGCGGATATTTCCTATTGGGCCGTCTGAGGTTTATTGAAAGCAGTCGCAAACCTGCATCCATGGATGGACACCATTTGTATTCAGTTATGAAACACCTGGTTTTCGTAGCACCACATAATATGGGTAGTCAAACAGACAACCCTGATTGGGGAACATACAGCTGCAGTCAAAACCACTGTCCAGATGGACACAGTACAACAAGTTCTACACTTTACATATGCACATTGGTGTCCATTGTAGGACCCCAAATATTGTTCCGTATGCTATATCATCCAGCTGCTGCCATTCCACTGAGAAGAAGCGACAGCCATGACTACGGCACAGCTAGACATATGCATCACCAGCGTGTTTAAGGTTGATGACAAGTGTCCATGAAATGCAGGACATATGAAGAGAAATCCACAGATTGTCGAGTCCATACACGTGCGTCCACATCCCAGTCCCACACACATGAAGGATGTGTAATGGGTACTGTCGAGTGTTGCAGCCATGGGATCCTGGGTATGCAGAAATGGGGCTTGGTGTTGTTTGGCAGATAAGCCATTGACCCGCCCCGTGGGAGGGATGTGGGTATAGCACATGCCTTACCCCCCACTAATAATGCAAAACATCCACCGGAGAATGCTAAATGCGGCTGTGAAATGTGTACAGCCCTATACCAGTGTCCAGTAGGCAATTCCCATGGACGGACAAACGTACGGCCAAGATGGCACCCATAACTGCAAACCCGGTGGAATTACACAGCTGCAGTAAAGCATAACACAGGAAATACAGTTGTGAACTACAGTGGACACTCCCCATACAAAGTCAGACCGCCGTGCGAATACCGGCGTACGCAGCACTCAATCTGCCAGCACCAAAATGGGGATTACTTGCTGCCATGCTGCGGAACAAATGGGCGACCTGAGGAACACATACTAATGGCACACCAACAACGTCAACTAGGACGTTCAGTCAAAACCACCCGCCAGATGGACACAATCCAACAAGTTCTACACTTTACATATGCACATTGGTGTCCATTGTAGGACCCAAAAATTGATACCTATGGAACATCATGCAGCTGTTATCGTTCAACCAGAAGAAGCGACAGCCGTGACTACGGAACAGCTAGACACATTCACCACCAGTGTTATTAAGGTTGATGACAAGTGTCCATGAAATGCAGGACATATGGACAGAAATCCCCAGAGTTCCGAGTCCATAGAAGTGCGTCCACATCTCAGTCCCGCACACATGAAGGATGTGGAATGGGTACCGTCGAGTGTTGCAGCCATGGGATCCTGGGTATGCAGAAACAGGGCTCGGTGTTGTTTGGCAGATAATCCGTTGTCCCGCCCCGTGGGAGGGATGTGGCTGTAGCACCTGCCTTACTCCCCACTAATAATGCAAAGCATCCACCGGATAATGCTAAATGTAGGTGTGAAATGTGTACAGCCCTATACCAGTGTCCAGTATGCAATTCTCATGGATGGACAAGCGTACGACCAAGATGGCACCCATAACTGCAAACCCGGTGGAATTACACAGCTGCAGTAAAGCATAACACAGGAAATACAGTCGTGAACTACAGTGGACACTCCCCATACAAAGTCAGACTGCCGTGCGAATACCGGCGTACGCAGCACTCAATCTGCCAGCACCAAAATGGGGATTACTCGCTGCCATGCTGCGGAACAAATGGGCGACCTGTGGAACACATACTAATGGCACATCAACAACGTCAACTAGGAAGTTCAGTCAAAACCACCCGCCAGATGGACACAATCTAACAAGTTCTACACTTTACATATGCACATTGGTGTCCATTGTAGGACCCAAAAATTGATACCTATGGAACATCATGCAGCTGTTATCGTTCAACCAGAAGAAGCGACAGCCGTGACTACGGCACAGCTAGACACATGCACCACCAGCGTTATTAAGGTTGATGACAAGTGTCCATGAAATGCAGGACATATGGACAGAAATCCCCAGAGTTCCGAGTCCATAGAAGTGCGTCCACATCTCAGTCCCGCACATGAAGGATGTGGAATGGGTACCATCGAGTGTTGCAGCCATGGGATCCTGGGTATGCAGAAACAGGGCTCGGTGTTGTTTGGCAGATAATCCATTGTCCCGCCCCGTGGGAGGGATGTGGGTGTAGCACCTGCCTTACTCCCTACTAATAATGCAAAGCATCCACCGGATAATGCTAAATGCAGGTGTGAAATGTGTCAGCCCTATACCAGTGTCCAGTATGCAATTCTCATGGATGGACAAGCGTACGACCAAGATGGCACCCATAACTGCAAACCTGGTGGAATTACACAGCGGCAGTAAAGCATAACACAGGAAATACAGTCGTGAACTACAGTGGACACTCCCCATACAAAGTCAGACCGCTGTGCGAATACCGGCGTACGCAGCACTCAATCTGCCAGCACCAAAATGGGGATTACTCGCTGCCATGCTGTGGAACAAATGGGCGACCTGTGGAACACATACTAATGGCACACCAACAACGTCAACTAGGAAGTTCAGTCAAAACCACCCGCCAGATGGACACAATCCAACAAGTTCTACACTTTACATATGCACATTGGTGTCCATTGTAGGACCCAAAAATTGATACCTATGGAACATCATGCAGCTGTTATCGTTCAACCAGAAGAAGCAACAGCCATGACTACGGCACAGCTAGACACATGCACCACCAGTGTTATTAAGGTTGATGACAAGTGTCCATGAAATGCAGGACATATGGACAGAAATCCCCAGAGTTCCGAGTCCATAGAAGTGCGTCCACATCTCAGTCCCGCACACATGAAGGATGTGGAATGGGTACCGTTGAGTGTTGCAGCCATGGGATCCTGGGTATGCAGAAACAGGGTTCGGTGTTGTTTGGCAGATAATCCGGTGTCCCGCCCCGTGGGAGGGATGTGGGTGTAGCACCTGCCTTACTCCCCACTAATAATGCAAAGCATCCACCGGATAATGCTAAATGCAGGTGTGAAATGTGTACAGCCCTATACCAGTGACCAGTATGCAATTCTCATGGATGGACAAGCGTACGACCAAGATGGCACCCATAACTGCAAACCCGGTGGAATTACACAGCTGCAGTAAGGCATAACACAGGAAATACAGTTGGGAACTACAGTGGACACTCCCCATACAAAGTCAGACCGCCATGCGAATACCGGTGTATGCAGCACTCAATCTGCCAGCAACAAAATGGGGATCACTCGCTGCCATACCGCGGAAGAAATGGGCGACCTGTGGAACACATACTAATGGCACACCAACAACGTCAACTAGGATATGTAAACTATGGCGTTCCCAACTTCCCACTTATAAGGAAAACATGCTTCAATGAATACATAGGGGATCTACATGTTCTGGTGGTGTTATGTTGACAATACAGTGACGGATATTTCCTACTGGGACGTCTGAGGTTTATTTAAAGCAGTTGCTAACCTGCATCTTTGGATGTACACCATTTGTTCTCAGTTCTAAAACACCTGGTTTACATAGCACCACGTAATATGGGTAGTCAAACAGACATCCGCGATTGGTGAACATACAGCAGCAGTCAAAACCACTGGCCAGTTGGACACAGTCCAGCAACATCTAACTTTACATATGCACATTGGTGTCCATTGTAGGACCCAAAAATTTATCTTAACAGAATTCCATCCAGCCGTTACTTTCCACCAGATGACGCGATAGCCGTGAGTACGGCACAGTGAGACATATGCACCACCAGCGTGTTTAAGGTTGATGACAAGTGTCCATGAAATGCAGGACATATGAACAGAAATCCCCAGATCGACGTGTCCATAGATGTGCGTCCACATCCCAGTCCTTCACACATGAAGGATGTGTAATGGGTACTGTCGAGGGTTGCAGCCATGGGAACCTGGGTATGCAAAAATGGGGCTCGGTGTTGTTTGGCAGATAATCCGTTGTCCCGCCCCGTGGGAGGGATGTGGGTGTAGCACATGACCTACTCCCCACTAATAATGCAAAGCATCCACCGGATAATGCTAAATGCAGGTGTGAAATGTGTACAGCCCATACCAGTGTCCAGTAGGCATTTCCCATGGATGGACAAGCCTACGACCAAGATGGCACCCATACCTGCAAGCCCGGTGGGATTACACAGCTGCAGTAAGGCATAACACAGGAAATACAGATGGGAACTACAGTAGACACTCCCCATAGAAATCCAGACCGCCGTATGAATCCGCAGACACAGCAAGCAATCTGCTAGCAAGAATATGGGGATCAGTTGCTTCCATACCGCTGAACATATGGGCGACCTGTGGAACACAT
>NC_056741.1:892993978-893030733 GCF_019279795.1 Protopterus annectens | reverse complement strand
ATAGGTGGGATGTTAACCAATGGCGCAGCTTCTGCCTGTGACTACCCTGCCTGTGCCTCATGCATATGGTCATCACCGCTAGTATCTGTGGGGACACTAGCATCAGATGGACCGCAGGAGGGAGCACCTACAGCACCTGTGGATACAAAGACATACTGTAAGATACATTACACACTGCACACACGCAGACACACACACACACGCAGACACACACACAGACACACACACACACACACACACACACACACACACACACACACACACACACACACATGCGGACACACACACGCTGACACACCGCAGACACACACACATGCAGACACATCATGCATGTGATATTGCAGGTGGCATGCAGCATTCCCACACCACAGCTCAGTGAATGCAGGCCAGACATTAATAGTGGTAGTATGCATACTGCCCTGGGGTGCACACTACATCAAGCAGGTGTCATTTCAGTAGGCTTGCAGTACACACATTCATGGTAGTTTGCATGCATCACCGTGATACACCGTGTGGCCACAGGCGGGTTAACACTACACATGGCTGGCGTCACTCTGTCATGTACACCGCAAACATGTGCGATAACATCTGGACATGTGACAATGGTGTCCCACCACATGCACCACATCAAACTGGACGTCACAGTGCAGTGTTATGTGTACAGGCTACAGATAGAATGCATGTGTAACAAGGATGTCTGTGCAGGTGTGGTTGGCGTGAGCTGTGTACATAGCTGTACAGTGGGGAGTACGGGCACTGTGCCACTGCATGGCAGCAAGACACAGGTATGTTTCTGTGCGATGCGTAACATGGACGCATTGCATTGCCATGTCTGCAACACAGTCATGCTGTTCCACAGCATATATGGTAGACATTGGTGGCACCTCCACTGGCTGCAGACAGGCATTTCGTTTGTCTGGTGTACCACATCAGATGTACAGGGGGTCCACTACAGCTATGATCGCACTATGTGTGGACAGAGTGCAAAGATGACTACCCACTGCAGATGTACTGTGTGGCAACATGCCTGTGGGTATCACCCATGGCCATGTTTGACTGGGTCATGGACAATTGTGTGTGATGGGCATCATGTACACATCTCTGTGGTGGCCCATGTGACATACACCCGTACTAGTCTGAGGTGTCACATTCCCGAAGGCTATGCAGACATTGTGGATGTCTGCTATATGTCATAGGTCATGTCATGGTGTGACAATGTTGCAGACAGAACACCACGTGCATGGGACATGTCATGTGCCATGTCACAACGTGTGCACAGAATGCAGGGGCCTAGGTCACATGGTAACACCTGTGTGCTGGCCAGATCACAGCTCACTATGTGGTACTGTGTGCTTACCGCAAAGGCATTCCAATGCATACTACACATGCAGCCATTGTAGAACACCTCCACCATTGTATGCATAGCTGACTGCACATATCACAGCGATGGGTTATGTGGTGTCCTGCCGGTGTATACTAACAGTTGTATCTACTGTACATGGGTGGCGTGTGTGTCGGGTGGTGCAACCTGTATACCGTGACTGGAGCAGACCCAGGTGTGCATGTCATACCTGGACACATAGGGAATATCTATACAGTGTAACATGCCTATTACTAGCAACAGTCTCACCTGCAACGGACCCATGTCTGTGCGACACGCCAGAGGTACCTGTATAGGGGCGACAATACAGTATACACATTATCCATTACTGTAGCCACAGTAAGCACTGTGCATGTCACATCATGTACCTGTGTGGTAGCATGTGTTATGCACATGTCTGCAAACATAACGTAGCACACTGTAGTATGCAGCTTGTGTGGCCATATACCTGGCATGTGTTGGTACATTATGTGGCGTACTATGACACCCACACCTACGTCAGTTATCATACACACATGCAAGACTGACTTACCAGGCAGCTCCAGGCTCGTTGGTTGGGAGACACCCACCTCCACGATGGCAGCGAGTGTTTCTGCATGTTGTTCCCTGGGTGTCCCCAGACTGGCCAGGAGCTCCTCCGTGTGTGTGAGTGGGGGCTGGGTTGGTGGCCCACCACCTGTCCCACCTTGTTGTCTGGCGATTGCGGCGGCACGCTGTTTGGCGTGCGGGTTAGGTCTGTGCAGTGTCAGCGGATCTGCTGGTAGGTGCGGTTGTTGCCACCCACGTTGTTCACCCTCCTGCGCATATCCTGCCACAAGTCGTTCCGTTGCTGTGCTTGTTGTGGCACATGGCTGAATAGTATATCGTACTTGTCGTGGAGCAACGGGATAATCACGTCATCCTCCTGGCGGCTGAAGGCTGGCAGCCGGGAACGTGGCATTATCTGTAAGACATAATGATGGTGACAGGTCACATTTACACTGATGTACTGGCATACTGCTGGACATACATTGCTATGACATGTACAACATCTGCACAGTAATCTCTGCGATGCATCATGGCAGTGACACAGCTGACGTGTTGCCGTCACACCATTAAGCAGTGGGTTTCATATCATATCTGTGTGTCAACTCATCACACTGTATACACACCATGTTGATGGTAGCCTGCTGTGGACATGTGTACCTGCCTGCGCCTGTGTTCATATCAGTTGGCACGTGTCCCAATGTGACAACAGTTGTACTGTTCACCTGGATGCTGTGTATATGTCAGTAGGCATCACGTACGCGGCCATTATGAACGTCAGCAGTGGCACTGCACACATACACATGGACACCTGTAGATGCATGTGTTGTGCCATGTACATCTACACAGCACTGTACGGGTGTTGGCCAACCTGCCACGGCTCACCTGTATTGCACATGTGATACACATGGGACAATGTGTAACCATGTGACATTTGCAGGAAAGGTCATGCATAGCATGTGCGCACGCACATTGTCCACACAAATACACAGCACCTGTGACACCACAGGGTGCATCACTGCCACATTACTGGTGTGGACGGTTGATAGTGCAAGTGCCACTTGTCCATCGCACCATGTAGGACTGTGATAGCACATGCAGCCTTGCTGAGCAGGGCTGCATGGTATGGCAGGGTATGTCACATACATGGCACTGGGATGTGACCCACCTGGGGGGTACTGATATTGGCAGGGTGGCTGTCATTCCATATGTCATTGCTTATGTGTATATGGACATTACACATGTCTATCAACATGGTGTGGACACTGGCCTTCTGCAAGGTAGGCTGCACGCTGCTTGGTGGGGGTGTGTATGGTGCATGCAGGTATCGCACATCCATGCATACACATTACCCCTGACAGGTGCTATGTGCTGCGATATTGTTCAACACAGTGCTGTATGTGCCCACACACTGCTATCCCATGCACATGGATGTTTGCCTGGCCTGACATGGGTACCACATATGTCTACATCCAGTGCCTGCTGCCACCCCATGTCAGCTGGTGCACCACAGCGCCATCCCTCCCACGGGGAGCGTGGTGTTGGGCACAGCATGGGTATCCATGTATGGGGACAGGGATGTTCACATAGCAGGGGCACTGATGGTATCGTCGATCAGACCATACACGTATGACGCACCCCTCACACACACAGCCCATTCCGTATGTTGTTCGCAACACTGACACAGCTGTACTGCTAGGCCGGGGACATTCCCAGACTTACATACACAGATGCGTGCACATCTGTCTGTGGCATGGGCTAAAATAATGGTGGGGTTCGACACATAACATGTTTGAGTGTGGCTGGCGCAGACCTTCTGTGCACATGTATACACAGCAAGTCTGTTCTAAAGTAGGCAGCGGTGATGTGCTGTACACATGTCGATTCTGCACATTGTGTTGGTGTCTGTCTGTCCACGGGCCAGTGGAGGGACACACAGGGGTATTAGTGAACATATATGCATGCCACCCTGTACTGCTGTACTGCTAGCTTCTCGGGTGCTACTGTGTCATGGACATGCACACCTTACCCGAACGGGTGGTAGTGGGTTGCCACCCTTATCCATCTCCTCTTGTGGGTTGCTATGATCCAACACCCTCTTTGTATTGTATGTTCAGGCTATGCACCTGTGTGGGGCATGTGGGCATGACATGCACTACTGCGTACCTTTGCACCCATTGCAGACCATGTCACACAAGTACACTGGCAGCCGTACACTTCGCAGCTTGATGACGGTACAACACGTGTTGTACACACATAACACATATCCTGTGGGACATGGTCATATGTACAGGCATGTACAGCGGTCATGTACCACTGCTACCCTACATGGCCGGATATGCAGTACATGTGTCGGTACAGCAACTGTCACATGTAGTCATGCAATGCCCCCCTACCTACATGGCGTGGTACTGCCTGTGGGGGATATGCGTCTGCATCCATGCTATGGCCATAGCTGACAGTTGTACATCGATATGTGCAACATACCTCCTTTAGTGTTCTCTTGGGTGCATGTCCAACATGGCTCCGCATTGTTTGTGTCTGTCACACAGTCATTGTTATACATGGTTTACATGCCAGCCATGGCGTACTGTGTGTGTTTCCATGTACTTCATTGGGATACCGGCATTATACATTATGGCGTATTCCAGCCATCACATAGCCTTCCTAGATGACACTGTTAGCCAGCCAGGAGGAGGTGTTCCGCCATCTGCACATAGGTCACACAGTACGAGGGCTGAAACCCATTCTGGGGACATGGTTGTGACAGCTGTGGATGGGTGTGATGCCATCGACAACCATGACTGCGCCTGATGGTCACATCTGTATGGGTAACATTCACAACACACACCTACCTTCACGTAGCAACACATCATCCACAACAATGGACATTCCTGCCAGAACAATGTGTGCAGTATGTCTGTATGACCACTGCAGGCACCACTGGTGGCCCCCAGCATGGCAGCCAACAGCATCAGTGTATATCCCGTGGAACCATGGGTTACACCATTCACAACACACCTGTCTCAGATAACCCTGTTGTGGATCACAGTGCAGTTCCACACATCATGTTACACTAGGCATCATGCACTGATATGTTGCGGATGTGTGAACGGCTGTGCAACTCAACATATGCGCACATGACACATCACCTGGTACAACATGTCTGTCATACCACATGTTATTGTGACCGCCCTGTGTTGGCATTATACAGGCTACGTGTACTGGGACATGTGATGGCTCATCGGTATATTCACCCTCTGGGTGTGTGTCTAGCCAAGTGTACGGTAGGTGGTGGTCTGAACATGGGGACACTGTACATTGACCTACTCTGTCACTGCAACTGTTGACTATGCTCATACTGTACTTATACAGGCATGTGGTATCAGACCACTATGACAGTCCTGGTCGACCACACTGCTGTTGCACACATGACCTGCGGACATCTGCCTGGGGTGTGGAGCACACATGTACATCTTCACATGCTATACTGCCTCTGTGGCGGTGTCACATGACTGTCTACAGCAGGGCTGTCACAGGCAGGCACGGCATGCGGTCATGTGAGACAATGCTTGCACCTTCCACTGTGCTGCACACAAGCAAGGCACACACAGTAGTGCACGACTCACATTTATCTGCAGTGCCTGGGACCTACCTCCATGCTCTGCACAGCACACCTGCAAGTACAGATTGTACACGGATCATACCTCACAAGCACATACCTGGACTGCAACACACACAAGTGAGGGGATCCCACATCACACAATGTTTTGCACACATACTGGATATTTGCCGAACACAATGCATCGTTGGTGCTCCATGTTCAGATACCCATGTTTGTGACTGCTACACACATTGTAACACGCAACAGAGCTTACACTGTACACCACAGGTTACATGCTGTCTGTGTTGTCATACTGTACATTGGGCCTCGGACAGCTGCTACTGCCATGTGCTGACAGCAAGCCACACTTCCCTGGAGTGAACACCCATGTACCCACACATGCTTGGGCATGCACTCCACCTAGCTGGGTGACACATTACACAACACATACCATACCTGCACTACCCTCAGCATGCACAATACCTCCATGTGTCTGGTGTGTTAAACCTGGGGTTATCCCCCCTTTGGTAGATGAACATATATGCTTCACGGCCCTGCTAGCCACACCCTGGACACACACCCATCGCAGCATAGATGGTACATGTGTTTTACAGCCGGTACTACTGCCGTGGGCTGACAGGGGTTGTTAATGGCATGGCACCCCGGCAGATGTACAGTCTACATGACTATGCTGACACATATCACAGTGCACTTCCGTAGCATGTACGCAATGGTAGGGACCATGCTATTCCACACAGAGACATGGTGGTACTGGCCTTTTCACAGACGCCACGGTGGTGGTCATGTTCCATGCACATCTGCTGTATGGGCACATGTGCAGGCTGTTGCACGGTGGGTATATTCACATGTGTGGGGTGCATCACTTGACAGCCATGGTGAGTCATCGTGGTCCATCACATGCTCCAAGGCTAGCTACCTACACATGACTGCCGCACATTGCAGTGTGGGTCCTCAGGCAGTGTGGTGGTATGTCTGTGTTGTTTGGCTACATCCACATTCGATGTTGCGTACAACAGTCACCCAGGCATTGCTGACTGAGATAATGTTGGCAACATGCCAGGCAATGGTGTACCTACCAACAATACACACTCTCACTCATTACAGGGTTGCAATCCATACATGGACATCGTAATGTCCCTGTGGACACATACATGGTACTGCCATGCACACGTTATGTCCTAAGACACTGTCCCAATGTCACCTTCTGAGCTCCCTAGCTGTTATGTCCCGCTGACCTGTTTGGTATGTGTCTCCACACCAGCCCACTGACTTCACTGCTTGCCTGTTGTCGGACATTGTGTACCTTGACCGTCACACTGCCGCATCTATCACACTACACATGGGTGGCACTGCATTGCACGTGTGGGACTGCATTCGTACACCCATGACTGGGCCATTCTGTATGGCACTGGGGCACATCCTCACAAACGTGCTTCACACACTCATTGATGACCTCCATGCCTTTACTGGCACCCTTGTTGGGCTTCTGTGTGCCACAGCACGCCACATACACATGCTGGCCACCTGTCATACCATTGCATGGGTGTTTGGTGTAGTACAGAGGGCAACAGATCAGACATTGTCCTCAGATTGGCCTTCAGCACCATTCCACATTCTGGTATTGGCAATGTACACATCCACCGTCACATCATACCCTGTGTCTCAGGATGTTAGGCTGTATGACTCCTGGGCAGGACACACAGTGGTGCCAGCATATCATGCTACCTACTACATGTCAGGTACATGTGGCATTACACAGTCCTCAGTCATGGGGCCCCTTATGTTCACTATTTGCTTACATACACAACATGCTGTCACAGAGTACTGTCCATGCCTAGATATCCCACATCTACATACCTGGCACCATTATAGCTCCACCAGCTCATACAGATAACAACTGTACGGGTGTCGGTGTGGTAGCTACATCATGTGGGTGTCATTGCATCAGGATGCATGACACATGGTGCATGGACATCACCTTAGCATGGCGACATTCATCCACTGAGTATCACATGGATACCGTCCCCGTACATGCATATCAAATTGTACATGGTTGCTGTAAACACACATGCCCCACATGGTGCTGTGGTTGCCATATTCCACTGTGGCATGGGTACACATCTGCAGGGCCACACCTATCTGTACTGTGTATGTTGCTGGTACATAGGTAGCCATTGTACCTGTGGCATACACACATCTACACATGGGCAGGGTTACAATACCACATTCGTGGTGTACCTTCCACGATGGCTACGACTTTACATGGCACAGCATTATCATGCCATGATGTGTACCAGGCTCAGACAGTTTACATCTGCGGCTGACTGACGGGTAACACATCTGTACACATCTGCATACAACATACACAGGGGTGTCTTCTGCTCTGACATGGACCATGTCCTCCACATTACTGATGCATGTAGTACTCATACATGGCAATTGCAGTGGGCAGTGTGAACGCACCAGTCATGGATATGTGCACACATGCCACATTGCATGGGCTGAGCTTCTGTGTTACTTACGCAGACACAGCACACACCGTGCTGAGTAACATAGGTCCTGTGCACATCCCACAAGGACACACAGTGGCACTGTTCATGGGATAGCTCCCTTGCTATTTGAGTGACACGTAGTCATGGTACCACCACAGCAGCAGTACTGTGTAGACATGCAGTTGACACCCACCTCTTCTGTTCACTGGACACAACCATGGGGAGGTAACACTACTGTGTCCACTGCACATGTGTTTACACATGGACCTGCCGGACTTCATTGTTGCCCACATTGCACCTGCTACAGATCGTTTATCCATGGTTACTTGGTGTTCCTCCCATTTTGGATGGCTATTATGCTACTACTCTGTCCCATATGTACAGGCCATACGTATCCTGTTATTGTACATACCAATAGGCCATAACTCCATTATGCATGATATGCCTGTGATACTGTGTATGATGTCTGTCATATCCACCATGACAGCTTTGCAAGGCATACGTGCACGTCGTGTGCACATTACGTATGACATCGATGGTATATGCCCATACACATGTGTGCTGTGACAGTATACATACATGTCCTATCCCCTGCTATGGCACTTCTTTGTTGAACATCCACCGCCAGCATCGGCGTGTGGTGTGGCATTTTTCTGTGTTCTGCCCCCCTGTGGCAGCCCTTGTGTTATCCCGGCTGTGTACATGATGTCCCACTGCTGTGCACATGGTGTCCACAGTCATTGGTATGCTCAGCAGGATAGCACTACATAACCACCTTTCACCACTCTCTGCATTATGTACAAGTATCCTTACTTGCAAACACCGTTCACATACAGTGCAGCTTCGTCATACACATCATGCGTTACACACCCGTACATATCGTGGGTTCTACATACCTTTCTGTGTTTCCTTCCGTTTTCGTTACGTGTCTCGCTATTGCATTTTCTCACTATATCCGTTTGTAGGTTGTAGTTCAGTATGAGCATACGGTTTGAATATCCCGGGAGTCCTCCTTATATCCGTCGTTACCTGCAACATGTGGTTTCATCACACCAATGGCTGTTCCTCAGTGTGTACTTGTGCGCATATCACCTGTGCATCTACTCCATTCGTACATTACGCGTCGTAACTAGGGCATGGTTGCATTCCTCACCTGGGCGTTGGTTATTTGCCCTACCTTCGTGGAGATGGTCTGTATTGTGTTATGTTATGTGTAACTGCAGCCACTATGTGTGGCGTCAGGTACATTTTGCACTGGTGTTAGCCGTGGATTGTATGTGTTGGGTATGGTATTCTATTCGACATGTGGGTGTCCCTGTCCTGACGGCGTATGTTGATGGCGTCTTGCATTCGGATGTGTAACATAGCTGTTGTATTCCTTTAAACAATGGATGCAAGTATGCATCCGCTGTTGATAGTGTTTCCCACACGAGATGTTGCAGTTATGCAGCTGTCATTGACTGCCTGTATGTTTGTGCTGCTATTACGGCTTGTATCCCTTTGATATGTGCGATGGGGAATATCGGAGGTTGTAGGTGACGGATACGGGTTGTGGGCCTTGCATCTCTACATACACGGTATGCTTGTCTGTGTGCTCCATCCCTGCCTGGGAAGTTGGCAGTTACTTGTCTGTTGTTCTGGGAGTGTAGGTAGTGTTGCTGTCATGTGGTGCTGGTATCGCCTGCGTGTGTGCTTCCTGCATGTATTCCTCCATCACATCGGTGGTATATCTGCGGTTGTTTGTACATGACGACTATCCATTGTCATTCTGTCCAGGATATTTACAGTCATTGTGGTCCTGTACTTTGGACGGCCTATTTGCTACTGGTTGCCACCTCTTCAGGTGGCGATTGCTTGTTTGGCACTTGTAGAACAGACAGCGGTATGTACGGGCCGATACTTGGCCACGATCAGTACCGGGGTAGCATATGCGTATTTCCGCGGTACATTGCTATTGCTGTGTGACTTTGCCGACGTATCATTTTGCAATTAGCATATCGGTGTCATACATACGGTCAGGATTTCTACATACGTCCTTTCCATTTCATGTTGGCTATATTCCTGTGGTACATTCTGGGACATTTTCACTTTGCATCATTATACGTCGCCACACGCCTAGCCAGGGAGGGGCTCTCAGTACTACTTTGGGTGTACTGGTGTACATACACCTGTGGTTCCTATACTGTATGCCTACACATGTTGTTCCACTCTGCCTGTCACATGGCACCAACATACACATTTTACAGTGGCACACACATTACACTCGCACAGCGGAACACACAGCACCATCACCGCACACGCGCACATACTGTGGCAGTCACAGGGATGGTTGCACACAGTACCTGCGTGGCCCGCATCACCGGTGGCAGTGTCTACCTCCACCCTCATATCATCATAGTATTACCTGCACATGTACTGTTACTGTACTGTGGCCTGGCGATCATCCCGACTCGCGGTTATGCATTTTGATATGTTGAGCTTTCCATGGGTGGCGGTTTCCTGTTCTGTTAAACCTCCCGGATGCTCAGGTTGTAGTTCACTATGTTTACTATGTACAGATATCGCGTGTTACTTCTCTGTCACCTTGCATCCCTCTCATTCTCTGTCTTACCTGTTGTACTTTATATGTATATGTGTACATATATTTCTATGTGTGTGGTTATATCTATCTCCATATCTGTATATGCACATATGTCATGTCTATATGTATACACCTTGCAGCAAACATGGCAGCATACAGCAACGCCGTCTGCTGTAGGACCCACGTATGGTTCAGGTGTTGGCGTTCCATGCTCCGCTAACTGTTGGGTGTGCAGTGTTTGGGTGCTGCCTATGTTGGAGTCACACATGGGGCCACCCATACGGTACACTTTACGGGTGGCCATGTTTGTGTGCCGTCCATTTCACTGTGTGTGCAGGTAGGGAGGTGTCAGTCCATGGGGCCTACGCTGTCAGAGTATGTGCTATACGTTCCCTCTTTGCCAGGGCATAGGCATATTGGGTACGCCTCCGTCTGCCTACTGGGGCTGGCACAGTGTGTTCATGGTCCTGAACCCTCTGTGCCTGTACTGGCTTTGGCAGTTGTGGTGGGCTTTGTGGCCCGTCACCATTATGTCCCTGCAGCAGCTGCTTCCGCAGGATCATATTATGTAGCATGGCACATACTATGAATATGTGGGCACATGTGCCTGGAGAGTACTGCAGGGCTCCACCAGATGTATCCAAGCACCGGAACCGTGATTTCAGCATCCCAAACACACGCTCTATGATTATTCTGGTTTGTGCGTGTGCCTCATTATGGCGTTCTTGCATGTGTGTGTGTGCATTTCTGATGGGAGTCATCATCCACGGCTCCAGTGCATTGCCAGCATCCCCCACAAGGTGGCCTTGTGTGATGTCCCCCCTGGCGAATACCTGATACAGCTGTGAGGCATGCCAGATATGGGAGTCGTGGTAGCTTCCAGGGCTGCCAGCACACATCCATGATAATGCCCTGTGCATTGCACACGACCTGGCAATTGATGGAGGGGAATCCCTTGCGGTTTATGTAGCGTCTACCCTGCTCCCCAGGTGGTGACTTGATTTGTATGTGCGTACAGTCTATCGCACCCAGTACCTCCGGGTATTGTGCCACACGGTGGAAGTTGCGCATATTGCTAGCCAACTCCTCCTGAGATCTGGGGAAGTATATATGCTCATTGGCATGTGGTAACATGGCATCCAGAAACTGGTGTAGTACCCTGGATGCTGATGCCTGTGAGATATCCATTATATCCCCAGTTGGCCTTTGAAAGGTACCTGTAGCCAGTATTCGCAAGCTTACACATACCTTTGTGTCCACTGGGATGGGCTCCCCTCTGTTGTTTCTTGTTCTCAGGCGTGGCCGGCACAGCTCCGCTATTTGCTGTAGAGTGTCCCTATCCACCCTGTAATGCTCTACTATCTCCAGGTCTTGTAGCCCCTGGTAGGTTACCCTTGGTCTGAACACTCTCCTTCTCCTCTGAGGCCTACGGTAGTTGTCGGCACCCTCCTCCACAACTCCGTCTGTCTCTAACACATGCTGATGGATCACAGCCACGGCGGCACCCAACATGTACATTTTAAAAGTTCCCCGTGTGTTTATACCTAGAGTGCGGCGTTTGGGAATACACGCTGTGTGTTGTGTGCATTCACACTTTATACTGTTGTGCTGTACACCCGGTGATGTCATAGGGTGTGTCTGTGGCGTATCTGTGGATTATCTTCCGTGTTTTACCATTGGCACTGCAGCGCTGTTGCCTTTGGTGTTGCATTACTCTTGCCTGCATTGTATTAGCTTTCGACCTTACCTTACTGTTTCTGCATGTTGCACCTACTATTTCCTGGCTTGCATCCTGCAGAGCCCTGTCATGTGTAGTTTCTGGGACATGGCATATCGTGCGTTTTGTCTGCCACCGTTATGCTGCCTGTCTACTTGGCTCTGCTGTATCGGTTCTTCCCTCTTTGCAATCTGCTACCTACCCTACTTTCTTTGCATTCATATGCCTCCCCTATCCTGTTTTGCAGGTTTCTGCATGCAGAGTTGTCAGCTGCCGCCGACTGGCCTTCGTGGGTTGATTGGTGTTGATTGCTCATTACTACTCCAATTTCACTGCTTCCGCATTTCCTCATATTCTCAGCATCACCTTCCTGTATCCGTTATTGTTGACGGGGCGGGCGTCACATGACTGGGTTAAGGGAACGTAGTCATCCTCGTGCATATGCATCTCTGCGCGCATTGTGTGCTCTCAGCTCAACTATTTCCCCACACGCCGGTCCTGCTGCTGTGATGTGCGATGTACAGCCCATGTTTGCTGGGCTCCAATGTACTTCCTCCTACAGTGGCACACCCCTCTGAGGTTGACATGTATTCCCTCTGAGCCACTCCTCGGTGTATTACCGCTGCGCCGTTTGGTCCAGCCTTACGCCGGCGGGGGTTTTGCGATTCAGTATCATCTGCCTCATTTGCATGGCATTGACTACTAATTCATAGTTACCGCGCCGAACACTGCCGCGACTCCTTGGCAACCCTTGCACCGTGGATGTGGCTTTCCATGCATACCATGGTGTATTGTGTCTTTGAAGCTGATGTGTATTACACTGCTCTTTTATGACATTGTCATATTATTTCATTGTTTAGCACCTTCCGGACATGTCCTGGGGTTCTGCTGTGTGTTTCTGTGGACATACCATTTATGTCATTGTTTACGTGTTGTGCATGTTTTCTTTTGACATTCCCTGTGTCTTTCGCCATTGGCATATGGCAACAGTGTGATACCTGACGTTGACAGCCTTCCGTTACTCCTATGTCATGTTTGGGTAAATGTAAACTGTTTTTTTTTGGTTTACATTGCCGTGCCCTTATGCTACGCCTGCGCCACTTCGTGGATCGCTATATGCCTTCATTTGCATGGTGCAACACCGCACATGGGGTGTTTAACATACCTACGCCGGAGGCGGCACAAATCCGGTGCACGCCGGTAGTGCACGTGGATTTGGATCGTACCTAAATCGCTCGGCGGCCATATCTGGCGTTGTAATGCCTACGCTATGCGTGCGCCTGGCGCAAGGTTCATGAATCCCGGGGTATGTGTTGTACTGTTATAATATTCATAGGTTTTATATTTTAGCTATAATCCTATTGTAGAATATCATATAAAATAACATTTATATTTACCCTTCTATATTTGATACGCTTTAATCTAATAGTACTGTTAGAACCACTCCTATTTTTTTCCTTAAATGTTATGTCTAATAGTATCTAAACAAATATCTGAAAAATCTTCCCTGTTAAGATTCAAACTTTCATAATAAATTGTTCTGAGACATTAAGTTTTGTTATTATTAAAAATAAACAATAACAGAGAAAACAATCCTATTTTTTATCAGAAGTGTCTTTGTATAGGCTAGTATATAAACTATATTTCTGGTATACTGCAAGCATTCAGAGCTATTTAATAACTGACAGTGGCTTAGAATACAATTCACTGTTTTTGCTTATTATCTAACATGTATTCATTGTCATCTTAACATATGATTCAAAATATTATGATTATTTAATTTTAGACAGGAAGACATAACTTGGACATTTCTTAGAACTTTCACAACTCCTGCATCATGACAAAAGTGCTCACAACTCTAATTTAGTTTCTTCAAGCTGATTGACATGGCAAGGGCTTGCAAGTGAAGAGTTTATCAGCTACAATTCAGACAAAAATATTCACAAGTGAATCCAAGCCACCTCTATATTATACATCAATCCCTTCCAAACCACTGAAAAAATAACAAAAACATTTCAATGTATGGTACCCACAAAAAAAAACTATTCTATTTAAAGAAATAACATTTAATAACTCACTAAGCACTACCTGTATGAGATGTTTAATATAAAGCAGACTGTCATTTTTTTAAAGGAGGCATAGCATATAAACTTGCATTAAAAGAATTACAGTTATGTGTGATTCAGGTTTAACTTGCAAAAGTATGAATGTTACTGTAATATTTGATATTATTCCAATAATAACTTTATATTATATATAAAGTTATGTTTTGTATACTTTGTTTATAACATAACATGTCTTTCTTGGGTGCTATTGCATGTCAAGTATACTATCAGTAGCACACTACTGGACCATTTTAAGACCCCAGAATATAATTTAACATACGTCTTTAGTGTCATTTGTTGCATCTTGTATTATATTTAATAGCACATTGTACAACGACTCCCAATTAATATTCAAAAACATGCACGCAGATTGGTCAGCATGCACGTTGTAAATCAGAGTTATAGTAATGGAAAAAGGTCCGGTCGCTCGGACTTTTTCCATTACTATAACTCTTTTTTTTAACAGCAACGGAGAATGTAAGGTCTCCTTTGCTTCACACTGTCTCGCTATGTTAAACGAGTTTAACATAGCGAGACAGCTTTAAAAAAGCAACGGAGATTCTCCGTTGCTTTTTTTAAAGCTGTCTCGCTATGTTAAACTCCTTTAACATAGTGAGACAGTTTGTAAAAAGCAACGGAGATCTTGCTTTCTCCGTTGCTTTTTTCAAAAGTGTCTTGCTATGTTAAATGGGTTTAACATAGTGAGACAGCTTTAAAAAAAGCAGCAGAGATTCTCCGTTGCTTTTTTTAAAGCTGTCTCGCTATGATAAACAAAACAGTTTGCAAAAGCAACGGAGATCTTGCTTTCTCCATTGCTTTTGCCCACAGCTCTGATGTACTGCATAGGTATACGCATGCGCAGTACATCAGAACTGCCGCAGAATACCAGACTGCTGCGGAAGGGCAGCAAGAAGGCATTATACAATGCCATTATTTAAGAAAAGTAATTATTTTTTTTTCTAAAATAATGTCATTGTATAATAGCAATAACCCACGTCTGGGTGTGGCTAATGCTGGATTTACCCACGGTTGGCTTTGTTTGGCCACTCGGGCTTCGCCCTTGTGACCAAACCACACCAACCGTGGGTAAATCCAGCATTACCCACACCCAGGCGTGGGTTATTGCTATATTATTCAACCATACCAAACTATCAGAAAGTGTGCCATCTAACATAAATTTCATCATAATATTGATTATTTTTTAATAAAATAAATAGTTTCACCTTTTAAACTTTTTAAACTTTAAATGAAAATAAGTGGCTTTAATTTCATATATACCTAAAAGAATCAAACTCTAACATTTTAAAAAGGGAACTAGTAACCATTTAAAGTAGGGAAAGAAAGAAAGAAAGAAAGAAAGAAAGAAAGAAAGAAAGAAAGAAAGAAAGAAAGAAATGCTTTACCTTGTAAAAAGTAATATTCAGCACCTGTTCATAAGTGTTCAAGTTCTTTAAATTAATAAGAGTTCATAACCTTGAAATACATTGATTTTCATTTGTCCTTCAGTTTTTTTACTGTTTTTAGTTTTTATTAACCAACCATCTCTTGTTGCATTTCTCTTCAAAGAAGTTGATAGATTCCAGTCCATTTCATCTATTTATTTTCTAGGATTTTATTTTTATGTATAAAGTCCATTTCATCTTCCATCATGTTAATAACCTTCTTTCCTTCTGGAAGGTGAATACTTATTTTTTCTGGAAACAAGATTTATGCTTTAATATTGTTTTTGTTTAAGATTTTAACAAGTGGCATACATGCTTTTCTCTTTGACATCACTAATGTTGAAAAGTCATTGTTAAATCTTACAGTATTTTCTTTAATTTTAACTGGATAATTAGTCCGTGCAGCTTTTAAGACTAAATCTTTATCTTGACTTGAGAAAACTCTTACAATCACTGACCTTGGTGAAGGTGTTTTTTTAAGATGAGTTGGAAAGTGACCTATGTGCTCTTTTGATGCCAAAGGAAAAGCTTCTAGCAGGTTCAAAGTTTTAGACAGTCAGGCATTAAGGAATTGAGTCATACTGTCTCCCTCTTCTTTTTCATGAATCCCATAAATCCTGATGTTGTCCCTTCTAGATCTGTTATCTAAGACTTCTATTTTTTTCCTAGAATAAGCTGTTTTGTTTCAGAAGAAATGCAGGGTTATTCTCATTTTCAAGTAATCTTCCTTCAAAATCAGACATTGCCTCTTCTATACGCATGATCTGTGATAATTGTTTAAGAGATTAACTCCGCACTTCAACTTGTTTTTTTACATTTGTCTTTTAAATTGTCCGTGTTGCTTTCTAATTTAGCTATCTTTACAGGTAACTCATTTATGTTACTTAGTATAGCCTGCATGTTTTTTCATTGTACTGTCCTGTACACTGGGTTAGAGTGGCTCATTCTGAGACAATTAGTTCTTTCTAGTTTTCTTGACAGGAAAAAGCAATTAAAAGAGTTTCAAACATGATATTTTTGCTGTAATTTTTTCAGTAGATGTTCAACTATAAATCCATCAAGTTTTGAAATGTTCTATTTGAGTTTTTTAGTAAAAATCCTATCAGAGATGTTAAAATGAAGCAGAGCTAAAAGACAGTCCCCAGGATTCATTAAGCCCTGCACGATGAGCAGGAGCTGCTCATGCAATATGTTCACCGAGCGATTCAGCAAAGGGCTTCTGGGACATGCACAAGCGCTCCTATACTATTCCTACATGGACACAACTGCTTTATGCTAATTACCTCATTTGCTGGTGAAAATCAAGTAAATGAGGTGAATTAGCGATTCAGCAAGCAGGCAGGTGTCTGTGCAGGAATAGTGTAACCTGCAGAAATGTATTCAGTTACTAGCTGAATACATTTCTGTAAATAAGAAAACGGAGGAATGACAGCCTCAAATAAAGCAGGTATTCCATTCATTAGGTATGCCAATGGCCAAATATATGGCCATTGGCATGAAAAATAGTTAAAATTTTGTAAAATAAAACTTTGTTTGGCTGATCTTGACCATTTAAGCATAGGGCAGTGGTGCGCAAATGGGATTGTGCCACAAAGTAAAAAACAGGGGAAGAATCAATTTTGAGAGAAATCTGCATTTTGCCATTATAGTCAATGGCATGCAGAATGAAAACAATACCAGGGAACAGTGGTTGCTAAGGGGAAAGGCTCGGTGTAAGTGTCGTAACTCAGGAGTAAGGCAGTGGTGTATGCAAATAAGGAGATTTATACTGAATCACAAATTTCTTCTAAGTGTCGAACTGCACCTAACTGTGTAGGTGCTCCAACACCATAGTGAAGACAGGTGGAGGAGCTAACATGAAAAGGGAGTATGTCATGATTGCTGTAAGCACATTGGAGCTCAGTGGCCCATGTTTGCCCTTAGCTAAGCACAGCTAAGGCAGGGGGTGTGTCTGAGGCTGTATTTCCCTCTTCCATAAATTGCAGAGTGTGTTCGCATCTAGGAAAGGCCAGTTCTGCTTAAAACTGATTACTTTAGCTAAACGGGTGTGTGCGGCATGCACCAGGTGTAAAACTAAAAAAAAAAAAGCAAAAAAAAAAAAAAAACACAGGAGATAGCAGAACTGCTCACATTTGAGCATCGGGAATGTGCGGCACACATCAAGGCTTAAACGAGGAGGAAACGGGAAGGGGAAACTGCAGAAGGAAGACAATCAAGGAGAACAAGCATAGCTGGTAGGTGGAATGTATCAGAATCAGCCAATTACACAGGCAGCAGCCCAGCACACTACTATAAACTCTGAAAACACCTTTCAGTCTGTTTTTTCCCACAAAATCTACACCACAGGTGTACACATTCAGGGGAATTTTAAACTGACAAATCTAACAAAATGTGTTAGGAGCTGCTGTTGCTCTGATCTATCAGTATCTACTAGAGACTAAGGGTGGTGAGGAGGAAAATGTTGATAACCAACTAAGACTGAGGAGGAGGAGGAAAAGAGTGTTCAGACCCAGGGTAACCTGCCAGGGGGTTACATGATCTGGAGATAGTAGAGCGATACAGGGTGGACAGGGACATACTTCAGCAACTTGTTGAGATGTGCCAACCTCGCCTCACAGCCAGAACTAACAGAGGGGAACCCATCCCAGTAGATACCAAGGTATGTGTAGCCTTAAGAATATTAGCTACAGGTACTTTCCAAAGACCAACTGGGGATATCATGTGGGTCTCACAGGCATCTGCTTTCAGGATACTCCACCAGTTCCTGGATGCCATGCGAACACATGCCGCTGAGCATATTTACTTCCCCAGCACCCATGAGGAGAGGACCAGCAATATGCATCTCTTCCACCATGTAGCAGACTACCCAAAGGTACTGGGTGCCATAGACTGCACGCACATCCACATCAAAGCACCACCTGATGAACAGGGTAGGGTCTACATAAACCACAAAGGCTTCCCCTCCATCAACTGCCAGGTCATGTGCGATGCCCAGGACATTATCATGAAAATGTGTGCTGGCAGCCCTGGAAGCTATCATGACTCCCACATCTGGCATTTGTCACAGCTGTACCAGGCATTTACCAATGGGGACATCCCATATGGGAGGGAGGGATGCTGGCTATGCACTGGAGCCGTGGCTGATGATACCCATCAGAAATGCACACACACCCACACAAGAATGCCATAATGAAGCACATGCATAAACCAGGATCATTAAAGAGTGTGTGTTTGGGATGCTCAAGTCACAGTTCCCCTGCCTTGACATATCTGGTGGAGCCTTGCAGTATTCTCCAGCCACATGTGCACACATGTTCATAGTATGTGTCATGCTACACAATATGATCCTGCGGAAACAGTTGCAGCAGGAACAAAATGGGGAAGGGCCACACAGCCCCCCCACCATTGCCAAGGCCTCCACAGGCACAGAGTGACTCGGAGGAGGAACGTCCTGAGCCTGCCCCTGTAGGCAGACAGAGGCATGCCCAGTATGCCCTGGCCTTGGCAAAGAGGCAACGCAAAGCACATACACTGACACTGTAGGACCCTGGGGATTGATCTCTCTCTCTGACTCACACACAGTAGAATGGATGCCAAACATCACACCACCTATACCTTACTATGTATAGGCAGTGTATTCTATGCACCTAACATAGTCAGCCCTCAAGCACCATCCTCACAACAATCACAGGCACAAGATAAGCCAGTCTCCATAACAAAATAAATACATTTAGTGGAATTTTCTGATAGCATATCTATGGTATTGATCAAGCAAGCAAGGGGATGGGGTGGCTAACTGGGATAGCAGCAGACAACTGACAGCTCTGGGGGACAGCAGGATGTGCACCTCCAGTACTGCCCCACCCACACCATGCAGTGCCACTCTAGTTGACAAATACCACTGCAGTATATGTCGTGAGCCCAATAATTGGGGGGGGTCATAGGTCACATGCATGGATGTCAAAGTGGGGGGTCCCATACCCACCACCAGCCTCACCCAGCAGATCAGCCGTAGAAAACCATGCAGAAATGACTGGCAAAGGCCCCCGCATGGCAGCATCCATGAAATCCCCACCCACAGACTTTTACACAGTGATATCACAACAGATCTGGCAGTGGCAGTACAGCTTTGAAAGGTAAGAAGTCTGAAACTACAAATGGCTATGCCACAACAATCTGACCTGTGGTCGATACTGTTATGCCTGTAGTCTGAAAGATAGGGCACACCACTATGCTAAATGGGACCAAAATGTTAAGGAAATATCAGCACAGTCTGTGAAGATGTGTATCGTGTACAGATGTGTCCCCCGCATAGTCCCATAGGAATGCAGTAACATGTTCCTAGCCTTAACTCATTAACCCTGACTACTGTCTCATGGCACATTTGTGCTTATATCTGAGCACACTGTGAGACTGTAGGAATTGCATGTAATTACACCTGAGTGCCTTCTAGCAGCACAACTAATTTTGCAGTCATATTGTACCTCCACTGCTGAAAATTAAGTTGACAAAGTAACTGAACTTTGTCAGTCACCTTGTCAGATTAATTTTTAATGTGGAGTTACATGGTGTTCATATTTGGCTTTCCCAAGAAAAATGGATTACAATGGAGTCTGTACTTTCTTCTCCATGGCAATCTGATTTCATATGCGGTTAGTCAAGCGAGTGGTGGCAGCCAACACTGGCTTAACACCTCCAGCCCCCGACATAATAGTACTTTGTTCTGACTAAATAAATAGGGGGTCCAACAGTAAATATTCCCTTTCTTTTCATGCTTCTTGTGGAAATTACTGTTGGACCCCTTTATTTATCCTGGACATCGGTTCTTCAAAGAAACATCAGCATTGGATTCTTTTTATCTCCAATCCTGGTGAATTGCAGGGAGATAGCTGGAACAGTGTTATCAGGATGGGAAAAAGAGGTGGGTGTTGTTAGGTGGATATAGGCTTGCTCCAGCCCTCACTCACTCTCTGTCTTGGAGGTTTGGCAATTCCATCGCCAGAGGTGGGTGTGTTAGCTGATTTTGTAGCTGTGTCTTTTGCGACTGTGCTGGGTGGTTCCAGTAACCTAAGAGTAATTGAAAACACCGAAAATCAACCTCCTTAACGAGGACAATTGCACGGCTCCAAAATCAGATAGGATCAAAAAAAAACAAGTTGAGCCAGCAAACTGTGACCTGAAAAGAACATTTATTGATTATAATAGCATAAAGACAAATAACCAAAGCGGTTTCTGTTGGTAAAAAAGCACAGCCTTCATCAGTGTAAACCAGAAGAGTCAAATGCTACAGTTTAAATACATATAAGCGCAACTCCATTGCCTCATTTTCAAAATTGCTCATTTAGGCCAGGTGGGAACAATCCACCTAGCTTTACAATCCATTTCTTTTCTTTAGAATCTAAAATAGAATGCCATCCAGTTTTGATAGATTTTTTGCCCTTGACCATATCAATTATCATAAAAGTAAATTTTGCAGTTTTGTGTGCCAAACAGTGTTTATACAAAGCATTATTAACTTTTTTATTTTTGATGTTACTTACATGTTCAGAGATTCTAAGCCTGAGAGGACGAGATGTTTGTCCAATGTAAAAGGACCCGCAGGTGTATTGTAGCAGTCACTGCTACAATTAGCAAAAAAATTGGATGTCATAGACCATGGCAGAATTTCTACTAGTAAATTGTTTGGACTTGGTAACTTTATCACAATTGGTACAGTGGCCACATGGGAAGCAGCCAGTCAGAGGTTCACCAGTCAACGTGGTTTGTTGTAAGTGAGTGTGCCCAGTGTCATGTGTATGTTTGTAATGATTAAAGCAAGATGCCAAGTTCTTACCTTTGCGAAATGAAAACAGGCATCTGTCTGGTATTATGTTGGCTAATTCTTGATCACATTGTTATATGTTCCAGTGTCTATGTATGCTGCTGATTAATAAATCAGAGTTCCTGGCATAAGTGGTTACAAACCTGATAGGTTGTGGTTCCTCCCTGTTCCGTGATTTGTAGTTTAACAAATCCTCCCTATGTAGTGTGTTGACCCAGTTGCTGGCTTGCAGAACATGTCCCATATGATATCCCCTGGATCTGAATCTGTTGGTCAGATCCTGTCTGTGTTCTTGAAAAGAAGCTTCATGGGAACAAATCCGCCTCATACGTATAAATTGAGATTTCGGGATGTTTCAAGCAATGTGAGGAGGATGAAAGCTCGATGCGTGGAGGACAGTGTTGTATTCAGGGTACTTCCTGAAAACCTGTGTGCTTAAAGTATGGTCAGGTTGTCTGTTGATCAAAACATCAAGAAAGGTAATGGTACTTACATGATAGTTTGCTGTAAATTGTAGACCCCATTTGTTATAATTCAGGTAAGAGATGAATTCTGCTAAATACTCCACATCTGTCCTCCACACCATCCAGCAATCATCCAGATAACATCTCCAGATGTCGATTTCATCCAAATATATATTGTGGCTGTTGTCATAAATGATTTGATCTTCAATGAAGGCCATGAAAAGGTCAGCATATATGGGGGCAAAGGATGCCCCCATTGCTGTACCCTTAGTCTGCCAGTAGCAAGTATCCTGATAAAAGAAGACGTTATTAGTAAGGACATGTTCTGCAAGACCAACCAGAAAAGAACTGAAGTCTGGTTCATATAAACCTGACACATTTAGCCAATGGGCCAGAACTTCCAAACCTACCTTGTGAGGAATGTTGGTATATAGGGTGCTGGCATCAAGTGTGCACATTAGCCAACCTGGTTCCAACTGTGTGTCAGAAATAATTTGTAGAAATTCAGTAGTGTCCTGTAAATGGGAGCGAACCCGTGACAATAAAGGCTTCAAATATTTGGTCAGAAATATAGATAGTGGTTCCGTGATGTGTCCCCTACCTGACACAATAGGTCTACCTGGTGGATTAACTGGAACCCTGTGTATCTTGGGTAGAAAATAGATGTACTGGTTGGCAGAGTCCTGAATTGTTAGCTGCTGCAGCACATTGGCTGTAATGATACCTTCATCCCTAGCAATGGATAGAAAGTCATCAATCTGTTTCTTAAATCTAAAAGTGGGGTTGATTGACATTTCAGAATAATATCGTCTGTCCGAAAGTTGTTTCTTGGCCTCCTTATCATAGTCTGATCAGTTCATGACTACTACCGCCCCACCTTTGTCAGCAGAAATGATGACTATGTCCCTGTTATTCTGTAATTCGATAATGCTATTATTGTCAAATATCTGTATGGACATAAATATAGTCTCAATATTTTTATGAGCATTTGATTTTTTGTTTTTTTGAGCTTAATATTGAACAATATTATTATTATTGCTATCAGCAATTTCTGATCAAGCACCAACATGGATCTATTTAGTTTTGTTTCGGGTCTATCAGCAGATAGAGAGGATTTTGGAGCATTTGGTGTGGTTCCCGCTATAAACAATGGCAACATTAGTGACCCCTTGGGGCCTGAGTCCACTTGTGGTCTAGCCTTTGATAAGTTGCATAAGCATCTTAGATCTTTAAGATCTAATGTATGGCACTCCAAGCTTTTCAAGGCCTATATGGCCAAAGTTATTACACCAAGAGGGCTCAGAATCAGAATACAACCACATGTGGGCGAGGCTGACGAGGAGTTAAATAGTCAATGGGCAGCTATACAACAACAGGCCACAATGTCTTTTGTTGAGGCCTTGGCCAAGTACCATGATAGAGTAACTGACTGTGAGATCAATATAGTTACCGAATTGTGCAATGAAGTACAACAATTTGAGGGTGACAGTTTTTTTACCAAACATTTGAACAAGGTGGCAAATGATCTTAGCAACCTTGAGGAGCAACTCAAGATCAGAAAAATTTAAAAATTCCAGCGTGATCAACTAGATTACCAGGGTTAATAAAAAAGTCAGAAACCACCGACTGAAGCAATAATCCACCAGCGTAGTTAAAACAATTTATTCGTACACTTTCAAGAACAGATTCCAAACAGAACAGTAGGACAGTAGGTCTACTGTTCTGAAAATTGTTTAAAAAATGCCAATATATGTATATGCTGAAACAAGTGTGGTTTCTCTTCTTTTTATTACTGGTTTCGTTCTGTTTCTAGATTACCAGGGTGCCAACCCTTTTAGCAACTCCAACAAACATGTTAGATTTACACCAAATCCACCTAGAACTCCAAAAAGAAAAAGGACCAGGCCCATCCTTAGAAAACGAACCACAGACAATGGTTCGTCCACTGATGACCCATCATCCTGCACAAACAGCGACATACACTTAGTATCAGATTCACCGACCCCCAAAAAGATGCAGGGATTTGTCCCTTTAGGACAAAATATAAATGACGGGGGAGGAAGCACAGGAAAAATCAACAACATTCAAAGTCTGTTGAAACTAGTAATGCAGAAATAAACAAGAATATAAATGCAAATGTTTTAAATTTATCAGACTTTGTTTTGTCACCCACTCATTTGTCTATTCTCAATAAAGGTCTTACTTTTATCCCTGGTTTTGTGGTATCTGAGGATGTCCTGGCACAAGATGTTATGTCTTTTTGCAGAATTCTAAATCTTAAACTGCAGTTTGGTGATCTGGATGGTAATTACAATCATGACAAATTTTTATACCACAAATCCAGATACCTCCCTCCCATGCATCCCATTGTACACCAGTTTCAGAGCAGCATTCTCAAAGATCTGCACTATTCTGGCTCTGACACTCGTTTCAAACCCAATAACCTGTCATTGAGTGAGAAACAGGAATTATCGAATTATAGAATAACAGGGACATAGTCATCATTTCTGCTGACAAAGGTGGGGCAGTAGTAGTCATGAACTGGTCAGACTATGATAAGGAGGCCAAGAGACAACTTTTGGACAGACGATATTATTCTGAAATGTCAATCAACCCCACTTTTAGATTTAAGAAACAGATTGATGACTTTCTATCCATTGCTAGGGATGAAGGTATCATTACAGCCAATGTGCTGCAGCAGCTAACAATTCAGGACTCTGCCAACCAATGCATCTATATTCTACCCAAGATACACAAGGATCCAGTTAATCCACCAGGCAGACCTATTGTGTCAGGTAGGGGATACATCACGGAACCACTATCTATATTTCTGAACAAATATTTGAAGCCTTTATTGTCATGGGTTCATTCCCGTTTACAGGACACTACTGAATTTCTACAAATTATTTCTGGCACACAGTTGGAAGCGGGTTGGCTAATGTGCACACTTGATATCAGTGCCCTATATACCAACATTCCTCACAAGGTAGGTTTGGAAGCTCTGGCCCATTAGCTAAATGTGTCAGGTTTATATGAACCAGACTTCACTTCTTTTCTGGTTGGTCTTGCAGAACATGTCCTTACTAAAAACGTCTTCTTTTATCAGGATACTTGCTACTGGCAGACCAAGGGTACAGTAATGGGGGCATCCTTTGCCCCCATATATGCTGACCTTTTCATAGCCTTCATTGAAGATCAAATCATTTATGACAACAGCCACAATATATATTTGGATGAACTCGACATCTGGAGACGTTATCTGGATGATTGCTGGATGGTATGGAGGGCAGATGTGGAGTATTTAGCTGAATTCATCTCTTACCTGAATGATAACAAATGGGGTCTACAATTTACAGCAAACTATCATGTAAGTACCATTACCTTTCTTGATGTTTTGATCAACAGACAACCTGACCATACTTTAAGCACAAAGGTTTTCAGGAAGTACCCCGAATACAACACTGTCCTCCCTGCATCGAGCTTTCATCCTCCTCACATTGCTAGAAACATCCCGAAATCTCAATTTATACATATGAGGTGGATTTGTTCCCATGAAGCTTCTTTTCAAGAACACAGACAGGATCTGACCAACAGATTCAGATCCAGGGGATATCATATGGGACATGTTCTGCAAGCCAGCAACTGGGCCAACACACTACATAGGGAGGATTTGTTAAACTACAAACCACGGAACAGGGAGGAACCACAACCTATCAGGTTTGTAACCACTTATGCCAGGAACTCTGATTTATTAATCAACTGCATACATAGACACTGGAACATATTACAATGTGATCAAGAATTAGCCAACATAATGCCAGACAGATGCCTGTTTTTATTTCGCAAAGGTAAGAACTTGGCATCTTGCTTTAATCATTACAAACATACACATGACACTGGGCATACTCACTTACAACAAACCACGTTGACTGGTGAACCTATGATTGTCTGATTGCCATGTGGCCACTGTACCAATTGTAATAAAATTACCAAGTCCAAACAATTTACTAGTAGAAATTGTGCCATGGTCTATGACATCCAATTTTTTGCTAATTGTAGCAGCGACTGGTTAGTCTATTTGGCAACATGCACCTGCGGGTCCTTTTACATTGGACAAACATCTCGTCCTCTCAGGCTTAGAATCTCTGAACATGTAAGTAACATCAAAAATAAAAAAGTTAATAATGCTTTGTATAAACACTGTTTGGCACACACAACTGCAAAATTTACTTTTATGATCATTGAAATGGTAAAATGCAAAAAATCTAACAAAACTGGATGGCATTCTGTTTTAGATTCTAAAGAAAAGAAATGGATTGTAAAGCTAGGTGGATTGTTCCCACTTGGCCTAAATGAGCAATTTTGAAAATGAGCCAATGGAGTTGCACTTGTATGTATTTAAACTGTAGCATTTGACTCTTCTGGTTTACACTGATGAAGGCTGTGTTTTTTTACCAGCCGAAACTGGTCTGGTTATTTGTCTTTATGCTATTATAATCAATAAATGTTCTTTTCAGGTCACAGTTTGCTGGCTCAACTTGTTTTTTTGGATCCTAATTGAAAACACACCACTTGATTGTGTGCCTGATTCCGGTTTCTAAAAATGTAGTGAGCTGTACAACTCGTTTTTCTTCAAGAAGTGCTGTTCGGAGTGCTTTCCATTTGAGCTTTTTTTAATTATCTTATTTTTAATAGTTTCTGACATTATATAGAACAAGTGCAAGAATAGGTAAACAGAAAATAGAAAGTACCCAAGCAGCAGAATGTATTATTTTATAGAAATCATTAGCGTTTCTCTACAGTAATGGTGTGTGTGTGTGTGTGTGTGTGTGTGTGTGTGTGTGTGTGTGTGTGTGTGTGTGTGTGTGTGTGTGTGTGTGTGTGTGTGTGTGTGTGTGTGTGTGTGTGTGTGTGTGTGTGTGTGTGTGTGTTTATGCACACACCCAACCTTTTAAATTTGCAAAGTACCTCATGAGGTAATATTTCTTTCCAAAGCTGAAGCAGTGATTTGGTGACAGCCTAAGCCACTTGAAGGGAAGTCCAATTCGTGGATAGTCATTTAGACCCTGCTGGTCCTAAAAGCTTTATGACTGAAGCTTCAGTCAATCTTGAGGATGGTTATCTCGACTCTAAACTTGCAGGTGAGTTTAATGATCCTCCCACCACCCATTCCCCAGCTGAGCAGCTTGAGGGTAGAGTATGATCTCTAAGAGGCCTCATGAGTAAACCATTCAGGGGTTCTTGAAGATAGTCTCACAATGCTGGCATTTACTCCATGCTGGACAGAGCTAGCAATCTGCCCCACTTCATAAAGTAACGATTGTGCCCCATAATCCCTTGCACACTCAGTGATAGTAATGGTAACAGTTACTGTTAACCAGCGATCTGCAAAAAGAAAGTCAGAGTCAGTGTTGAAACGGACATATTAACAACAACAACAACAAAAAAGGTAAGTAACAGTCTTGATGTTTCCTCAGTATTCCAACAGCACAGCTTCTCCCCGTTGCATTCTGCTTTTGTAGTATAACATAATGATGTTCTCACTTAGGAAAAACACTAATGAATCTATATTTGTAGCTTACTGTTTGAAGAGTGATGTTTTTATTGAAGTTGGCTGTAATGAATGCTAAGATCATACTAGATCTGGGAAAATAGGAATCCTTTATGTATACTGACTTTGGCTTTGGTGTTTAAAAAAAAAATTGAGATTTTTCTAATCCATAATAATCATGTGTTATTTTTTGATATGGTAACTTATATGTGGTGTTGGGAGGTTATTGCTGAGTTGAAACAGAAACCCAGATACATCCAGGAATGGATTTTGTCCAGTGCATGCCCAAATTGACTATTTGGGTGGTACTCTCCTGAGTTTTTGTGGTTTTCCCAATAGCATGGATTATTTTTAAATGATTTTTATTAGTTTATGCTTGTTAAGTCAGCAGCCAAGGGTAGAAATGTTTTGCTACAGTTTTTTTTTAATTTGCAAGGGTAAAGGTCCATGTCTGTGGATGACTGAATTGTCAGCATACAGATGGTAGGTAGGTGTTGACAGCCAAATTTAATATTATTAATAAAGAGGAAGAATAGAATAGAATAGAATAGAATAGAATAGAATAGAATAGAATAGAATAATAGGTGACAGCACTGATCCTTAGGGAACACCTTTGGTGCTGGAGCTGGTGGAGAGGTTATGGTACTAAGCTTAACCCGAAGGCATCTGTTGAAAAAGAAGTCTGAATTAATCTATAGCCTGTCGGCTTAAGGTAACTTCTATGTGTGAGTTTAGAAGAAGGGAGAGGTCAACTATGCTGAATGCTTTTGCCAGGTCTTTGAGGACACATCTGCCTCTGTGATGCAGGATGTCATTTGTTAAGTTATACAGAGCAGTTATTGTGCTACTGCCTAACCAGAAGACATGCTGTCATTGTGAGCGGATTCTTTATTGTTGTAAATTATGTACTATTTGGTTGTAGATTAAATTATCAAGTATTTTTTCTAAATTAGAAAGGATGGACATGGATCTGAAGTCAGTGGATGAAAGTGGGTTGGCTATTTTAGGGATTGGTGTGATGCAGGCTGATTTCCACTGTGAAGGCTTACATTACCATGTCCACTGTTCTTTTCACATTGTTTTGTCAGAGCTGCATTATTTGAGTGTTTCTGTGTTCTAACTGAAGCAAATTTTAAATGTTTATAAATGTGGCAATCTTTATCTATGGTTCATAGGTGTATACTAAGCTAATGACCACTACAGCTTATATAAGCCTAGCCATGCAACTGAGAATGGTGTATGGATATGCTGGGAATATCTCTTTTTACTCCTGAATGTTCACATACATAGTGATGGTCAGAAAATAGTTGTTCCTTGAATGTTCTTTTAATTTTTGTGCAGTCCTGTACGGTAAGCCAATATTCCTTTATTTTTGTTGTGTTTATAGGTGGGACTCGAGAAGATATAAATCGCTTCATTACTTTTACTGATTTACTCAGATGGTAATGACTCATTCTTATATTACACCTGCACCTGGAATGTAATGAATGTCTGCTGAACAGGTTATGTTCAGCAATTATCACATTTGTGTGAACATGAAGTACCTTCCAGTAATGACATGTAAGTCATTATCACATTATTTATGTGAAGTTGTGGTATATAACTCAGAGTCATTATCATTTGTCAGGTAAAGCCATCAGCAGCTGTCCCTGTTATTCTCATTACTAAAAGTCGTTATCACATTGATGAATGCACATGCCAGATTTTGGTTACTGTTAATGTGGAGTCATGCAGAGTCATTTTTATCCCCGACTTTTGCAAGATACAGATGAAGGTATCCATTGTGGTTATGTGTTCATATTTTTATGAATTAGTGCAACTGAACATCTTATCATTTAACTGTGACTGCATGCTTTACACATATACAGATATGACAGTTTGTTTATGACGGGTTATAACATTTATGATATTTTTTCACATTTTGGTCAATAACTCTGCTAGGAAAGTTGGTAAGGTAATGAGTGAGGTATCCTTTTGAAGCCACTATCAAAATGCAAAACTTCATGTAATAATATGAACTATGAATATCGTACATGGACAGATGTTACAATTTCTTTGCTTGTAGGATTATGACAAATTAATGATATTTAAATTAAATAAATTATATTCTCTCATATGTTAGTAAATGACTTTGATAAGGAGAGATGTCAATGTGCTAAATAATACCTCATTTTGAAGACATGTACAGGTATCATAGTTCTTTTTGGACTTAGGTTATGGAAATTATGATTTTTATTTCATATTTTGGTAAATAACATTGCTAGGGAGCATGTCATTGTGCTAGGTAATACCTCATTTTGAAGACAGCCTTAGTCCTTACTGCATGATGCACGAACTGTGTCTGTATGCTGTACACTTAGGTTCATAGGTTAATAGGTAGGTACTAGGCTATTGGCCCTAGGGCCTATATAAGCCTAGCCAAAAGGTACCCTGGCTTTCGCCACCCAAGAAAATTATTTTCCTATGCCACTGACAAGCAGAGCCACAGAAGTGATCCCCGGGGTGAATTTCCTATCTCCCATCCAATCACCAAGATTTTTCTTGAAGAGTGCTAATGAGCAGCTTTATTTGATATAGATAGGTAGTCTGTTCCAGAGTATGGGAAGTCTGGGCAGGAATCTATCCCTCCAGCATGTTCTGTTTATTGTGGTGACAAGGTTTAGGTCCCTACCTAGAGAGTGTAGCTCAGAGGGATTGGGATTTCTTTAAGTGGAGCATGTCCAAAAGCTCTGGGTTTGACAGAACTTTGTACGTTAGGCAGAGATCGCCTCTGAGTAGGCGATATGCGATGGAGTAAAGCTGCAGTTTTTTGAGATGGTCTGTGTAGGGCATCTGTTTGAGGCTGGTAATCCTCTTTGTGAGGTATTTCTGCGGCCTTTCCAGTTGTTGTGGATGTCTTGTGAGGTGCATACCAAAAAGGGAGTTGTACTCTATAATGGGTCTAATGAGTGGCAAGTAGAGGGGAACAATGACCTCTTTTTTCCTGGATGAGAAACCCTTTTTGATGGGGTGTGACATGTGGAAGGAATTCCTGACTACTGTGGTGATGTGATTATCAAAGGAGAGACTATTGTCCACCTGTGTCCAAGGTCTCTTATCACACTTTCAGTGTTAAGTAGACTACCACATATGTGGTAGTTCATGGGTACAGAGTTTTTACCAAAAGGGATGACAATGCACTTTTTGGCACTGAGTTTGAGGCCTTGGCTTTGACACCATGCATCTGTCTCTGCGAGGCCCTTTTGTAGGATGTCCACATCATTTGGAGTTTTGATTATGGCTCCTAGTTTGCAGTCATCTGTGAACTTCATTAGCCAAAGACCTTCTGTATTAGCCTGTACTTCAGAGAAGTAGACCCCAAATGGGAGAGGACCCAGGACTGAACCCTGTGGTACTCCACTTGTCACTGGTCTGAAGTTGGATTTGGAGGCTGCTACTTTCACAGTGTGGGTTCTGTCAGTGAGCCATTTGGCAACCCATATGTGACATAGGGATTTATACCTAGTCTGGTGAGTTTATCTATAATTCCAGAGTGGGGGATGGTGTCAAATGCCTTGTTGAGATCTAGATAGGCTGTGTGAACCACCTTACCCTCATTTACGTCTTTGGTGACTGCTTCAAAGAAGTCTGTCAGGTTTATGAGACATGATCTGCCTTTTAAAAACCCAAACTGGGTGGGGTCCAGAGTTTGGAGATTAACAATGTCATTGTTTATAAGTTCCATGATGATACATTCCATAGCCTTGCAGACCAGACTCATCAGGCGAATGGGGCAGTAGTTCCTGGGGTCCATGGTGGCTCCCCCTTTGTGGAGTGGGATAACCATTGCAGTGTGCCATTCAGTGGGCACATAGCCTAAGGTGAGGCTATGATTGAACATGGTACTTAGGTGGGGTGCCAGTTCATTCTGTAGTTCATGTAGAATGCAGCCTGGGATGTTATCAGGTCCCATGGATGCTGTGTTCTTGGCTTTGGAGAGTGGGTTTTTTACCTGTGTAGCCGTGATTACAGGAACTTTGCATTCTTCTGGTATAGAAATGGGCCCTTTAGGGGATTAGAGGGGGGTAAAGTTAGCACTGAACCTATCTGCCAGGATGTTGGCAATATCAGTTGGTTCTTTATATTTAGTGCCATTGTGCTGTAACTCAGAGCATATCTGAGTGTTGCCATTGAGATTCTTGACATAGCTATAGAATGCTTTGTGGTTGTCTTTAGAGCCAGTGGTGATTTTGCTTTCATAACTAGCTTTGGAGGATTTTATGAGGAATCTCAGCTTCTTACTGAGGCTGACCAGGGACTTCCTCCAATCATGGGTTTTAACTCTTTTTTGCAACAGTTTCTTTCTTCTGTTGTAGAGTTTGTTTATGGCAAGGGACCACCAGATTGGCTTCCTTTTTTTGGAGGATAGAATCTTAGTTCTGTTAGGGATTGCATGATCCATGCACTCGTGTAAGTGCTTATAAAGTGCATTTGTGTAGGATTCAGCAGTCATACCTCTATTGTCCATCAGCATGGGTGTCATGAAGTTTTCCACTTCCGTCTTAAGAAGCATGAAGTCGGCTTTGGAGAAATTTGTTTACAGTGGTTTCCCTAATGGGGAGTGGGGGCGGGATATGGATGTCTAGAGTGATCAGCTTGTGGTTGGATCTGACCAACAAGGAATTGACCTCTGCTGTGGAGCACTGGTTGCCCATGTTGGTAATGACCAGGTCTAGGATGTTGCTGCCCCTGGTGGGGGTGTGGATAAGTTGATCCAAGGCATTGGAATTTATGAATTCCAGAAAACGTTGAGCATAAGAGTTGGTACATGAGTAGTTTTCCCAGTTAATGGTGGGGTAGTTGAAATTGCCCATTATTAGGGTGTTAAGTATAGATATCAGTTTTTTTAGGACTAAGGTTATGAAAATTATATTTTTGCAGATTTTAGTAAATGACTTTGCTAAGGAAAGATGTCAACATGCTAAATAATACTTCATTTTGAAGACAGTATTAGTCCTTACAACATGGTAAAATAACTGTGCAGATATGCTTTACACATGTACAGACATCACAGTTTGTTTAGGGCTTACGTTATGGAAATTATGAATTTTTTCATAGTTTGGTAAATAACATTGCGAGGGAGCATGTCAATGTGCTAAGTAATACCTCATTTTGAAGACAGTATTAATAGCAACAACATGGTAAAAGAACTGTGTCTGTATGCTGTACACATCTACAGATATCACAGTTTGTTTAGGACTTAGGTTATGAAAATTATGATTTTTTTCATATTTTGGTAAATAACTTTGTGAGGGAGCATGTCAATGTGCCAAGTAATACTTCATTTGGAAGACAGTATTACTCCTTATGACATGGTCAAAGAACTGTGTCTGTATGATTTACACATGTACAGATATCATAGTTTGTTTAGTCTTGTAGGATTATGAAAAGTATACATTTCCAATACTTCTCATTATTATGTCCATATCTTTGCAAAGGAGCATGGTGACTACACACATGATGCATCATTTTGAAGTTGACATTGAGACACACAACTTGTACACAGATATGTAGCATCTGTCTGTTACAGGTGATGAGATATTACGCTTTATTTATCAATTATGATAAATATTATATTAATCATATTTCTGTGAATATCTCTGTAAAGGAGCATCACACAATAATGGTTAATGTATCATTTTAAAGCTGACATTCATACAAACAAATTAAATACAAATTGTATGGGTCTACATGGTACATTGACCAAGATATTGTGCTTTGCTTTTCCAAAAAGGTAACAAATATGCGGAATATCAGCATTCCTTGCCAGATAGTTAATAATGACTTTGGTACACACTATCAGCATTTACACTGTTGCAAAGGTCAGTGTCTGAGCAACAACTTTCGTATTTGCATTTTTTGTCTAGCTGTTATAGTTAAAGAGTTATGAACATTTGTTTTCTGTATGGCATTACAAATGCATTTTCTGAAAATGAGCTCAGGCTGCACTGTTGTTCCTATGGTGGAATTAAGCAGGTAGCTTTTTCTGAGCTGCTCTGGAATGAATGAGTTAAGCAGCATCCAGCTGTCACCTAGAGTGATGGTGCAATAGTAACAGAAAGCAATTGTCAGTAACACCCACAGTCAACTTACTAGTGCCATCCCAGGGGTGTCTACTCCCAGTAGCATGGGAACATATGATCATCATAATGCACTACCTTGCTACAGATGGCCTGCGTCTGTCACACCTAGCCTACAGCCCTTTGACAAATGCCTATGCCTCACCCACAGTGTCCTGTTAGGGAGTGTCATGGGGTCCATAACACCAACATAACACAGTCCACAAAATGCAAAGAAAGGCCATACTAATAACTGCTAGGAGAAAACCTGCCAGCTTCAGAGGAGCCAGAAATCTGGACCAATCCATAAATAATGGGGTGATAAAGGTCCAAAGAGAAGGACACCTGTGAAATACTGCTCTAATAATGTTATAAAGTTGATGAAATTATTTGTATTAGCATAGAATGTCTGATGGATACGGAGTCTGAAACTGCAATGTCAACTGTCATTAATATCTGACTTCAACCCTGAGTGACTTGCAAAACACTTTTACTTGAAAACCACACTTGTTTGGGTAACCAACAAGATATACGAGTCATGGATGTGGACAGTCTGTGATACTCTGTACAGTCGACAAGCAGGGCTACGAGTTTAAACATGGTAATGCACTCACTGCAGGCAGTCCTAACCCTGGAAGATGGTGTAGTCTGCACCCACAGAACCCTGGGCCACAGCCATGGGGAGTAAAACATCCTTCCCTGATCACTCATCCTATGATCATCCTGACCCTAACATGTGGCCATCCAAGCAAAATGAGGTGGGCCATACATATATGTGTGACAAACACACACCTCCAGGCTGGTCAAACAGTCTGACACACACAATACCCTCCAAGTGCAGTCAACCATTGAGGGGAACCCAATGCAATGTACTGGTAGCTACAGGCAAACATATCTGAACCAGGACATCCCCCACACATATCTTATCCCCTACAAATCTATCTGGAGTCTGCCTGTCACTCTGATCCTGTCTGATGTATATTGCCCAACTGTGGACTGGAAATCAGACCAGGCCAGAACATAAATGCACAGAGATTCCACCATTGTAATATATCACCAAAGTGCTGGACCATTTCAACAGCACCAGCAGTCAATTGCTTGTAGGCACACCTCTCGACAGGCTGGATTGTGCAAGAATGTGTAGCATTTGGCCCATAAACCTGGTGCATGCATCATCCATCCTGTATTCCTCTGGTAAATCACTGTGATGATCTGTGGAGGTATGTCATGAGGTACTGAAACAATACATGACAGTGTCAAATGGCATATATGTCACATGTCTGCTAAAACAAGCCCTGTAACTCTAGCAACCCATGCATTACTGAGAGAAATTGTCACAATCACTGTATGGCCCATTGTCCCCCCATTTTGATAGGCTGTCTCCAAATATCCTGCACCAACAGGTTGAGAGGTATGGCTGTAGCACAAAACAAAGCAGACTGGAGTACAACAATCCCTGGAATAGAGTTCCACATGTACTATAGAAGGACATACTGGGCATGCTCATACACTTAGAGAAAGGTCAGTAGGATCTAGGAATGAACAGGCCTCACCCACCCAGTGCACTACCCATTGTCCCACCTTAGCAGTCCTGAAGATGTCTGTCACTGTAGAAGTCAATTTTGTTAGGCCTCAGCCCCATAACCTGTGTGGCACATGCAATAATTTCATAACACTATAGTACAAATAACTAGGTAGGTAGGAGTTCTAATCTCAGTCCTGGTAAATGTAAAACTGTGTGTGTGTGTGTGTGTGTGTGTGTGTGTGTACATCTGTGTGTTTATAACTAAAAGCTTTTGGGTCCATTCAAACCCAGTACACATCCCCTTTACCTACTTTAGCAGTCCTGCAGATATCAGTCACCTTAGAAGTGCCTTCCATCAGACCTCAACCCTATCAGCTCTGTGGTGCATGTGATAACTGCATAACACTATAGTAGAAATAACTACTTAGGTAAAAAATCTAATCTCAGTCCTGGCAAATGTAAATGTGTGAGTGTGTGTGTGTGTGTGTGTGTGTGTGTGTGTGTGTGTGTGTGTGTGTGTGTGTGTGTGTGTGTGTGTGTGTGTGTGTGTGGTTACAACTAAAATCTTTTGGGTCTATCCAATCCCAGTGCACTTCCCCCTTCCCTACTTTAGCAGTCCTGCAGATATCAGTCACCTTAGAAGTGCCTTCCATCAGGCCTTAGTCTCATAAGCTCTGTGGCACGTGCAATAACTGCATAACACTATAGTAGAAATAACTAGTTAGGTAGGAGTTCTAATTTCCATCCTGGCAAATGTAAAAGTGTGTGTGTGTTTACAATTAAAAGGTTTTGGGTCCATTCAAACCCAGTACACTTCCCCTTTCCTTACTTTAGCAGTACGGCAGATATCAGTCACCTTAGAAGTGCCTTCCATCAAGCCTCAACCCCATAAGCTCTGTGTCACATGTGATAACTGCATAAATAACTAGTTAGGTAGGAGTTCTAATCCCAGTTCTGGCAAATTTGTGTGTATATGTGTAGTTTAAAGTATTTTGTGGCCTCTCTCACCCAGTACATCACCCATTGCCATACTTTACAAGGGCTGGTGATGTTCCTCACCTTAGAAGTATCTTTGCACAACTGTCACCCTATAAACTCTGTGACCTGTGCGATAAATGCGTAACACTGGAGTAGAAATAAATAGGTAGGGATTTTAATCTCAGTCTGGGCAAGCATGTGTGTGTGTGTGTGTGTGTGTGTGTGTGTGTGTGTGTGTGTGTGTGTGTGTGTGTGTGTGTGTGTGTGTTTGTGTGTGTATGAACAGTATCCTCTCTGTGGGTGGTTTGTTGTGTTTGTGTGAGAATCATACTATTGGGGGTATGTTTTGCAACGTTTTGCTGTTGCCCACCCAGTACATGTCCCAGTGTCCACATTACAAGGCCCACAGTTGCTATCCACTGTAGAAGGACATATAGACACTCTGCAGCC